>NC_056732.1:1198940892-1199183392 GCF_019279795.1 Protopterus annectens
AGTAGTACATCATGGGGTATATATATATTTTTGTGTGTAGATGCGTTATTTTATATTGGACAAACTTTGTGTCATCTAAAACAAAGGATTGTTAGTGATATAAAATGGAAGAGGATGAGAACTATATAAGCACATTTTGAAACATCCTATGGCCTTTACTTGTTTTTTTGTTGGTATTTTGTAAAAGTAATTAGGATTAAAGAGGATGTACTTAAACATACATAAGATATTAACTAATAGAGAGAGAGATGGATAGTAAATTTAGGTGCTTTATTTAAGCCAGGTCTAAATGACCATTGGACTATTTCATCTTTAGTTAATGAGGATTTTTCATTTTTAATATTTTTTTTGTGTTTATTTGTTTTTTTTACAAAATTTTTATTTGTGTTTTTGCAATATTAATGTATTTATGCATATTATGCATATATTTATTGTATATATGTATTTATTAGTATTATTTTTATATAATGTATTGGTGTAAGTGTCTATAGTGTCTATGAATAAGTGAATATATGTAATACATATATAATAATATATATATATATATATATATATTATATTTATATATATTTTTTTTGTGTTTTAGGTGTGTAATAGAAAGGACACTGGTTTGTTCCTAATATAATCAGTATTATATTAGTAATTAGTTTATTAATATTATATAATATTTATTTATTGTTTTCAATTATATTTAATATTTGTAGACTATCCTATTAATAGAGAGTGATTGTGTGATATATATAACACGTGAGCTCATACAGGCTGTTCAACACTGACTGATAGCTCAGTTTCGAGTGAACGGTCTGTGGGTCTGTGGGGCTTTCTGGCTTAAATAAAGCCTTTCTTCCAAAACGGCCGACTATTTGTCTTTTATTATAGTGCTGGACATGTTTGGTGTTTTATATATATATATATATATATATATATATATATATATATATAGAAGGAGTGGAGCTGTAAACCAGTGGAGATCAGTTTTGTGAGACCAGTCATAAGCCCTCCTACTCCCTTAGCGTAAAACATAGCTATAGGTGAACAACTGTAATATTTTTGACATTTTAAATATTACTGTCATTAGATAAATTTGTCTTGTGATATTACTTATTGTCAAAATGCTTTTTATGTACTTGATGTTTAGTAATCTGGACAATCAGGTTGATTAAGCTGCTAGCTTTCTGTACACGAAATTTCCTTAAAGCATGGGAGAAAGTTACTGCAAACCTCCTTGACCTCATATTCACTCAAAGATTTATATACTCTCACTGGCTTCAAAATCAAGCATACTTCCACCATCTTTAAAAAGCCATTTAGCAGGGAAAACTGTTGAGGAAAAGGAAAGCATAAACTCCACAACAGCAAATGAAGCATGGTAGAAAGTGATAGGAAATGAATAGCATGAAGCAACAACAGTCACAATAGCAATAGAAAGCAACAACTCTAAACTAGCAGTAAAATTACATACTCACACATAAGTGACATAGAAAGAATCTGCCAGGATATTTTTGAGGTATTAGAAAATCTTATGCGGTACACAAAAGTAAAACACTTCATGAATGCCAATGCATATCAGAATAGAAATAAAATGCACATAAAAATTACCAAAAATGTCATATAAATCAACAGGAATACTTTTAGTTAAACCAACTTCAGAAAAATGGTGGGAGTGGAAGACTATTACTGCTTATATATTTTATTCAGTTCTTGGGAGTTGCTGCCAAATTATCAGGAGCTAAATCAACTTAAAATTGATGAGTGAATGCATTACTGTTTGCATATATGTATAATTCAGTTTCTGAACATGCTACCAAATAATTTATCTTGTTAATAGTTTTATGGCTGTGTTGTCTGGAAAGGAATGTACATTTTATGAAGCACTGTGCTACTCATCATTTGGCAACAATACCAGAAACTTTTAAAGATTTTGCAAGCATCTGAAGCCATCCAAGGCTAAAAGAAATGTATCTAAATACAGTTTTGCATTGCTTATTCTCATTCTGCTGTGCAAGTTTACAGTAGTATTTGTTCATTTATTTATTTATTTGGTTTTCTCCATTTCTGTAAAGTTTAAGCTGCTTTTCAAACTGCTGCTGGGGCTGCTGATCTGTACTGAAGTATAGTGCATCTAGTGATTTGTTAAGTTAGTTCCGGGCATCTGTTTCTTGTTCCTCAACACTTGGGCTCCAAACCTGCCATTTTACATTTTATATTAAGGGGTCAGTGTCTGCATACTTGTGGCGGGGGGGTTACCTATGTGAGCTGGGAATTTCTGGTGTAAAGCTCATTGTGTACCTGCCTGACTAGCCTGTGGGCTTAGGTAGTATAAAATGTCCTTTTTTATGCGAGTATAGAAGCCTTGCATTTGTGAGAAGATACTCTTCCCACAGTAGGGATTACTGGTGCCTTGTATATAACCAGTCTCCTGAGCTTGAAATTTCTCTGTACAAAAACACCTTGAAACTATACCTCAGTCCCACAGTATTCATGGCCTGGTGAGCAGCACTTAAGCATTCAGTTAGGACTATTTAGATCTGCATTACCTTATTAAAGTGCCCAGGACTTTCACTGCTCAGACAGCATCTGGTCTGGGCACTGGGCAGCATTGCTGGAAAGATTAGCTGTAGATTACGTCAAGTAAACACCTCCCTTGTCCAGTTATAAACCCGCTCCACTCCTATCCCTTGTAAGTACATTAAGACCTGCAACCATGGATGGGCACTTTCCTACAGTCTCTGTTGCTAGCTTGGTGGACATTGGCATCCTGAGTCAATGTAACAATTATCTCATGTACACTGACAACCACTTAATTCGCCACAGACAAGTACAGTATGTGAGAAATGAAGTTACACATTGCCAGTGGAGGCCAGACTCTCACATACAGACACAAAATGTAACAGACAAGTAGTCAGTGACTCATACACAGCACTCACCGCCCCCACTAAGAATCACACAAATAGACATACATATGATGTGCTGCTCGCATGTAACCTAGCCAAATGTCAATGGCCTCTAAGGCACAGCCCTCAGAAACCCTGCATGTACACAAACAAGGCATTTACCAGCACAAGACATAAATGTTAATCTCAATGTGTCTCAACTACCAAGCCCATAAGTAAAAACATATCACAACCCAACATTCTGGTCATAGGTGGCTTCATTGTTAGACATATCAATGCTTGCATTAAAAGGCTGGATAAGGAGAAGGTTAGAATTAATTGACAGTGGCCAAGATCTGGCAGATCACACAAGCACTCTCTTGCACCTAAGTAACAGTATGACTTAGTCATAGTCCATGTGGGCATAAATGGCCTGAGATGTATTTGCTTGGATGATATAAAGAGAAAGACATGACTGAGCTCCCAGAATATGTGTCACAGGCAGGTATGAGCCAATAGTTCATGTGTGCATAAATGGCTTAAGAAGTATTTGCCTGGATGATATAAAGAGGGAGACGTGCTTGAGCTCTCAGAATATGTGTCACAGGTAGGTATGCGCCAAACATTGAGCAGCATTCTACCATCTCCAAGGATGATGCCACAATACAGACAGGAAATGACTGACTTTAACAATTGGCTTAGCTATTGGTATCATTCCGAAGGTGTCCAATACTTGTCAGCCTGGGAGGACATGGTCAACAGGTCACACAGCTTCACCAGGGATGGTCTTCACCTGTCACTTCTAGGCTTTTGCATGCTGGCAACAACATTATCCACCCCTATAGTCCCTTTTTTAGACATTTTCAAACAGACAAATGTTTCACCTTAACTAAAGCTACTCAGGGCAAGCTAAAGGTGGTAGTACTGTTCAATGCTAGGAGTCTCAACAAGAAATTGCACTCCCTAGAATCTCTCCTCACCCTGAAGAATGATGATACCTGTGCAATTACTAAAACATGGTGTAAAGCCATGGAAAGCACTCTGGCAGTGCATGACTATAATGTCTATCATACATTCCGTTCACCCACTGAACATGAAAGATTAAAAGTCAGAGGTGTATCTATTTACATAAAGGATAAGCTCACCTCAAGGCTGGTCAAACAATATAACATGGTTGAGCTACGCCATGTCACCTCTAAAGACACACCCCACACGTTAAGGCTGATGCACAGGCTCAAAACTCCTAAGTATACCTCAAAAAGCAAAGCCAGCACCATGTAAGCGTATTTTGATATATGATTGTCAGTTAGTATGGTGTGGTGGGAAAGACTATTTGTTAGAGTTTATTCAATATTTGAATGAAAATAAGTGGGTGGTAGAATTTACCCTTAATGTGAATACACAGCAGATAAATTTTTTGGATGTGACAGTCACGAGAAATAATGACAATACCTTGGCATCCAGGATATATCATAAGTACCCACAGTACAATCATTTGTTATTTGCTACTAGTCTACATCCCCACCACATTATAGAAAATATACCTAAGTCTCACTTCTTAAGGGTGAAGAGAATTTGTTCTTCTCCAGATGTCTATCAAGAATTTGAGGATGACCTTTCGGAAAGGTTCTTGATTAGGGGATAACCCCATTATATGAGGTCAGCCAAAAGATGGGTAGCAGGTCAAAATAGGTCTGAAATACTGAAATATCATGACAAAAAATATGAGGATGACAACACTATTAGTTTTGTCACTACATTTGGTAGGAGTGTTAATATCATTAGGGATGTAATTAATAAAAAATTGGAATATTTTGTTAGCTAATGAGGAAGTGTCAGGTTTACTCTTGTCAAAATGCCAATTTTCATATAGAAGAGGACGGATGTTAGGATCTTATTTCAACCACTACAAATGGTGTAATAGGAACTGAAATATAGAACAACAAGGTACTTTAACTGGTGAGAAAGTTTGTGGGTCGTACCCCTGCGGGCATTGCTCACTATGCAAACACATGTTAAAAACTAAGCAGTTTTCTAGTAAGAAAACTAGTAAGGTGTATGATATCAGATTTTTTGCAAGTTGTGGGTCAGATTGGCTGGTATATTTAGTGACTTGCTCATATGCTGCTTTTTATGTTGGGCAGACCTCGAGGTCTATTCAAGTTCTTATATCAGAACATCTTAGTGACAGTCGTACTAAACATATTTTAAATGCCCTGTATAAACATACACTTAAACGTAATGATGCCAAGTTCCACTTTATGGTAATTGGTAAAGTTTGGGGGGACAGGAAAAACAAATTGGGATGGCATGCAATATTAAACAAAAAGGAGAGGGTATGGATCATTAAACTTGGGGGATTGTTCTTTCCAGGGCTTAATGATCATATTTAGTTTATGTGTATGATCATAGTTTTGACAAATGGAGTTGTTGTTGCTTTAAATGTTGATGCCTAATTATGTAATGATGACTGATTATGGTATAGGTATTGGTGACTTATGCTTATGTATTTATCACTGAAGAAGGCGAGGTTGCCGAAACCAGTCTGAATTTTATGGTGTTGCCACAGTAAAGAGAAGTTTGAATAGGTTTACATGGTGCTGGCTTTGCTTTTTGAGCTACTCCATGTCCAACTAACTATGGGAAATATTCATTACCATATTCTTGCTAGCTCAAGGTCTCTCACCTGTAAACCAGGAAACTCACACATCGTATCAAGAGTTACTTCAATCGCTCACCATCCAGTCCAATACCATACTCATGGGTGATTTTAACTACTGGGAGGCATACACAACAAATTACATACAGGTCTTAAGATTTCTCATCTTTGTGAAGTGTTTAAATACCCTAGAGAAACTGGTCTGCACTCCAACTAGGGGAACAAATATCCTAAATGTGGTACTCAGAGTGCCTCACCCCTCATGTGAGATGGCTTCACTGGTAAAATCAGATTATAAACTGGTCTCTCTGGAAATTAAGGTAAAACTAGGCCCCCAAAACTTTAAGAACTTTCCTAAGGCAAACTAATTCCTTTTAAGTGACAGCATAGCTAGATTCAAAGCTCTCCCAAATCCAGAAAACACAGAAGCCTATCCAGAGGATTAAGCAAAAGCCCTGTATGACCACATAAACAACTACAAAAAGATGGCAGTACCAAACTGAAATAAGACCAGATCAAACCCCAAAATCAATCCACTCTGGTGGACCCATGATCATAATAGGTTGTACAGCAAAAAGAAGAAAATCCTGTTGAGCAGTAAGATGGAGTGTAAATAAGAGAGCAATAAGTCGCTCATTTTTATAAACAAGTGAATCAGGGAGCTAGTCAAGTCTATGAAATCAGACTTTGAGGTAGAAATAGGCTCCAAAGCTAATGATTTCCATAAGGCATTTTTCAGTTATAACCAAAATCTTAAGGGCAACACCCACCAGTGTGCTTAATTATTTATAGAAGGCATCTGTTATAGTCATCCTTAAGATATAAAGAATCTGCTGGCTGATACATTCAGCTTTTTTCCCAATAAATGCCCTCCACAGTCCTCTGCCAATTATAACTAATGAACCAGTAGCCACTGTGCTCTCTAAAGCTAAAAACATGGCTTCAGTGGGGCTCAATGACATATCAAGTTGCCCCTTAAATTGCTTAAAGCAAGACCTATCAAGCCCAACAGGATCTCTATTTAACCACAGCCTCTAGAATTGTTTTGTCCCAACAGATTGGAGAACAGCTACTGTCACCCTTTGAGTAAGGGAGGACCATCAACTGACCCATGAAATTACAGACGCATAAGCTTGGATAGTCTAATTTGTAAGACCATGGAAAGAATAATCATGGATCTGATAAATAATGACATTGGAAACCTCCAAACACTGGGCCTGACCCAATTCCCTTCTCAAGGGCAGGTCCAGTTACTAGTGGTGTGCCATAGAGCTCAGTGCAAGGACTACTCCTGGTAGGAATATATTCTTGGATGCCAATACCAATGTAGAATGCCTCCTGATGACAAAGTTTGGAGACAACTCCATGCTGGTGCCAATCATTGAATCTCTCATCAATGTAGATATCCTTCAGAATGGCCTAAATCAGGCAAATGGGTGGTGTCAGAACCACAGCCTGAAACTAAATGCAAAGAAATGCATTATTGTATCCTTTGGGAAGCAAAATACCCCTGCTAACTACAACATTAACAACGCACCCCCTAAGAGTCGACTCAGAGGTAAGGAATCTAGGTACACAGATAGATAGTAGCCTGCATTTGACCATCATATGTCCATAGTAGTGAGGAACTCCTTCCATGTGGCAAAATTACTAGTAAAGGAATGGCATCCAGATTCAAGGAAATTGTAGTCCTACTGCACACAGCCCTCATTAGACCAATAACTTAGTACAATGCACCATTTTGGAATGTACTTGACTAGGCACTTATAAGAGCTGGAACATCCAAATAGGTTACTCACTGAGAAAATATATGGCATTAACAACATGTTCTATGCAAACAGACTGAAAGTGCTTTCCCTTTACTCTGTCTCCTACTGACTATTAAGGGGTGACCTATGCCTGGCCTACAAGGTGCTCACAAATAAAGCTCTGGTGGAGATGCTGCATATCCATAAGACAAACAGAATGAGGGTCACCCATTCTAGCAATCTAAATGTAATAAGTGAATCAAAATGAAAATGCTAGAGAGGCAGATATGTGTCTCAAAGTTTGTCCTTTCATTAGAATAGGCATCCTATTCATGTTATGCAGAGTCCTTCCCTGGCTGTCATGAAGACCAATTTGGATTAATGGCTGGAGAATCACAAATTCACACCTGTGGTGGCACCTGTGTCCCTTATGGACAATGCTAATCTGTAAAATCTGTAAAATATTCACGACATAGCACAAACCCATGCTATCCTTCTGCTCTTAACCAGCAGCAATAGTATGTGAGTCAGGTGAGTAAATGTTTTAGCATCGGAGACCATCCAGGTGCAATTAACCATAGGCAAGACTGCTCTGCAAATTGTAGCATGTTACAGGCCACCCTCACAAACTCAGGAACCTCACATGGCCTTCCTGAAAACACTAGAGGGGATAAATGTATCACCAAACACCATCATACTAGGTGACTTCAATTACCCTAATATAGACTGGGAACACTACTCAAGCCCAAACACCCTAGCCCAAAAGTTCCTGGAATTCATAAACTCAAATGCCATGGAACAACTAGTCACCATCCCCACAAGAGGAGATAACATACTTGATCTCATCATCACGAACATGGGAGCACAATGTTCAACACCGAAGGAGTATACCCCTCACTGGTGAGATCAGATCACAAACTAATCTCGCTGGAGGTCCTCATCCCACCACCACCTGAAATAAAAAAGACCACAGTAAAGAACTTCTCAAAAGCCGACTTCACACTTCTAAAGACTAGTGTGGTCTCCTTTAAGGCCCCCGGGCCGGCGGAAAACAGTACTCAAGCCGCTGAATCACTTACAAACACCTTCTACCAGCACCTGCAGGACTGCATGGATAAGGCAATCCCAAACAAAACAAAGACTCTTAGTACCAAAGGCAAGCGTCCAGTCTGGTGGACTCCAGCCATAAACAAACTCTACAATAAAAGGAGGAAGCTACTACAAGATAGAGCAAAATCCTTAAAGGTAAGACACCCTTGATCACTATAAGTAAAAAACTAAGAGCTCTCATAAAATCATCCAAAGCAAATTTCGAGAGGAAAATAGCTAAAGACTCAAAAGACAATCATAAGGCCTTCTTTAGCTATGTTAGAAACCTAGGAGGAAACTCCCAGATATGCTCAGAACTAGTTCAAAATGATGTGAAGATTACTGATCCTACAGACATTGCCAACATACTGGCTGACAGGTTCAGAGCAAACTTCTCCCAAAAGGAGAGATATCTATACCAAACGATTGCAGCCCCCAAACATCTCCAGCCCAAGTGAGAACTGCTCTCTCCAAAGCAAAAAACACAGCATCCATGGGACCTGATGGTGTCCCAGGCTGTGTGCTCCTCAAACTCAACAAGGAATTAAACCCACAGCTAGGACAGCTGTTTAATCATAGTCTTACCTCTGGATCAGGGGAGTGGCGCACACTGCAACTGTGGTCCCACTTCACAAAGGCGGTGCCTCCACCGACCCTGGAAATTACCGCCCATTAGCTTGACAAGCCTTATCTGCAAAGCCATGGAGAGGATCATAATGGACCTCATAAATAAAGACATAGGGAATTTGCAGACTTTGGATCCAACCCAGTTTGGCTTTGTCAAAGGCAGATCATGCCTTTAAACTTGGTTGACTTCTTGAAACAGTCACCAAAGCCATTGACGAGGAAAGGCAGTCCATACAGCCTACCTCGATCTGGTTAAGGCCTTCGATACAATACCCCACTCGGGTATCATTGAAAAACTCATCAGCTTAAATGTTAACCCATACATCACAAGATGGGTTGCAAACTGGCTGAGTGACAGAACCCACAGGGTCAGAGTTGCTGGCGCCATGTCAGACTCAAAGCCTGTCACAAGTGGTGTCCCACAGGGCTCAGTCCTGGGCCCACTCTTGTTTGGCATCTACTTTTCCAAGTACAAGCAAACACAGGAGGGTTATGGCTGACAAAGTTTGCAGATGACTGCAAACTGGCCATAGTAGAAAACACATCTGACACAGATATCCTTCAGAAGGGTCTCACAGAAACGGATAACTGGTGCCAGAGCCACGGCCTGAAGTTAAATGCCAAAAAATGCATAGTCATACCCTTTGGGAAAAACAAAACACACCTAGCTACCAAATAGGTGGCAATCCACTGAGCACAGAAGAAGTTATCAGGGACCTGGGGACCCAGGTTGATAGTAGTCTGTCATTCGACACCCATGTAGCTAAAGTAGTTAGGAAGACCTTCTACATTGCCCACCTTATCATGAAGGGATTCTCATCTAGATCAAGGAAGGTCATAGTGTCCCTTTACTCATCACTCATCAGACCAATGATTGAGTACAATGCCCCATTCGGGATGTATCTGACCCGACACTTGCAGCAGCTGGAGAGGCCACAAAAGTTCCCCACCAAAAGGATAAAGGGTCTCAAAAATCTGTCCTATGCTGCCCGACTGAAAGAACTCCAGCTCTATTCAGTCCCTTACCGCTTGCTCAGAGGTGACCTTTGCCTAACATACAAGGCCATGTCAAACCCAGATTTGATGAATATGCTTCACCTCAAAAAATCTAGATCCATCAGAGCCACAAGGGCGGGAGACATAAACCTCGACACGGCTATTAATAGGACGTGCTGGAGGGATAGATTCATCACCCAAAGACTCCCTATGCTGTGGAACAAAATCCCGGTACATGTGGGGCAGAGCACCTCGCTGGCCTTGTTCAAGAGAAATCTTGACCAATGGATGGGAGATCGCAGATATACCCCAGGGATTACCTCTGTGTCACTGCTCGACAGAGGCACAGCAAAATAATGGGTATAGTTCCCCATACTAAAGGGGTGGCGTAAGCCACAAAACGATGGGCTAGGCTTGTAAATGCCCTCGGTCAGATAGCCTAGTATGAACCTATGAACCTATGAACCTATAAAGGTGGACTGACAGCACTGCTGTTCCTTAGCTTATAATTAAGATATGTGCATTTCATGGATAAAGTGGGATAGAGGATTTGATAACTGAACATATCTCCTCTGACTGAGGCCACATACTGGGTAAAATCAGATTATATTGGCTAGGCTTGTAAAGACTCTTGAGCCATTAGCTTAGTAATTTCCTATTAGCTCTAAAATAAGCATTTGAGCCTATGAGACACTGAAACACCAATCACAATGATTTAGTAATGCATTTGAAATATGCAATGAACATTTTCCTTACCATTTATCCAGTTTTGTTACGATCTGATAACAGCCATGAGAAGAGTTGCCATACAAAACAGACTGCATTAATATACTGCAAACACAATAATGTGTATTAAAAGAAATCATTTTCTTGTTTCTGGACTCATCTCATGCATTCATCTTTTTTTTTTTTTGTCATGTATGTAGGTATAAGTGGAACATGTTGCTTTACTCAGAGATACTTTAGCAGTGCAGTATGCAAATGAATAAAAGACCGAATCATGCCAGTTTGCAAATAAGGAAAAAGTCAGCATGGTGTGCCATGTTTAAGAACATTGATTCAGTAATATTAATGGGTTTCAGAACTTTAATGAGGAAGTCTGCAATACAGTAAGAAAGAGAAAAAAAAACTACTACCATTTTTTTTATTCCCTAACAATCTTTTCCTTCGTAGTTCAGTTGTTGTTCACCAGTCCTAACTTGATCATTTTTAATGCAAAAGTATTTTAGTAAAAACAGCAGTTACCACAAAAGTCCTAGGAGAAAAAATACACATTGTGGGCACATCTATTGTCACATTATGCTGTCTTTTTCTACAGTGGAATATTGTTTTCATTCCAGTATACACAATCCCCCGGATTTACTAATCTTCCGTGCAGAACTAATCTAGTCCTGCATGGAAGCAGCAGTTTAAGAGGAGGATAGCAGCGCACCATGCATATTAATGAAGACGCACTGCCTGAGCTCCAAATCCTACACGGAGCATGGACAAGTGCAGGGGGCGTGTCTGAGAGCAGAGCTCTCAGAATAAACACGCCCCTGCAAAGTAGAACAGAGGAAAGTGTAAATAAATGAGCGGGACCACTCATAGGTGTCTGCATATCCCCACCAACAGTCCCCATGTGTTCAACAGCAACAGTACATTTAAATAAAACAAAGAAACCCTTTTATTTATTTGTTTAAAACCCTGAGTACAGCAAACCATAGGTGCGCGGGTTTGCCCATCGCTTACCTACGGTTAAAGCAGCTGAAAAGGCTGAAGAGGATAACAAGGAATATATATACAAATGAAGTAGTGCAGCAATAGTGTAGTGGTTAGAGCATCTGCCTAATGAACAGGTAGTCTTGGTTTAAGTCCCACTGCAGCACATATCATTTTCCATGTGAAATCTGTATATGAACAGATTTTTACATCTTCTTGCCAAATAACCTACATAATAACATTTAAATGTGAACTGGCGTACTGCATTAATTGCACATGTGAAATGTCAGTGTCATAATGAATAAAGCACTAGTAAGCAGGTTTAAGCACAAATAAGCAGTAGTAAGCATATATAAGCACTAGTAAGCGTGTTAAAGTGTGTTTGAGCAGGGGTAACTATTGCCTACACAGATTAAGCAAAGTAGAAGCTAAGTGTAAAAAACTATAACCAGAGGTTAGCAGTGCTTACCATCATGCAAACCCACTTACAACTGCTTTAAAGTGCCTTAATCACTCTGTATCCAATGGCCCATGTTCTTCTCAGCAACAACATAAACTGCCACTGCAAGACTCAAACCCAGGACTTTGTACACTATAGTCACAGTAGTTAATCACTAAGCCATCATAGCAATAGACATAAGCAAGGTATCAGCAAACTAGTCCTCACCATAGGAAAATCAAACCAAACATGTGAACTGAATCTATGTACAGTGTGAAGTGCTATAACCTGCTACATAACATAAATATGTGAACTGGAGTACTGCAGTAAGCATAGATTTGAGGTGTTATTGTAATAAAGTGTAGAAGTCCCCAGGTCCCCATACAGTGTATCTACACATGAATCACGGATACCAGACACATATATAACCTGTAATGAAGAATAAAGCATTGCCAAATTGCAAATATAGTGCTAATTAACTATTAAGCAATGTTAACTGCAGCACAGCTCAAGTTAGTAAGTCTAAGCAATGTGTAGGGAAGCCAATTCAATCTGCCTAGTGTTATACCACTTTAAGCAGTGCCAACCTTATGTAAGCAGGTGTGTCTTTTCAAAACTTTTGCCTTTTTTCCTAAATTTTTTTTTATAAAAATAAATAAATAAAAAACTGGCCAATCATGAGAAAGTGTGGGAAATTGGCCATATTTAAACCCAGCAGGTGGGAATACTTCTCATAACTGGTTGTATCCAATAGTCAAAACTCATGGTATGGCTCCTGGTAAAACACCATGAGCAGAGACCACTGCAGGGCTAGTACCAGGGCTCACAGTATAAAATGGAGGCCTAGGACAGTCTCGGCCGTGACCTCAACAGTGCCACAGGTATCCCCCAGACTGGTGAGCAGGTCAGGCAATGCCATGCTGACTCAAAGCGGTGGAGGGAGGAGGTACTGGAACAATGGATCCAGGAGTCTCTGCAGATGCCCAATGCCCTAGTACTGAGTAAGTACCCATTCTACTAAGTAGTAAATAATTGCCTAGCTTGTATATACTATGGATAGGTATGGCTAACTATCACTGTATTTCTCTGAAAGCTGCAAATGAGCGGGCTGCAAACCAGCAAGCCCATGATGCTAGGTTGCAAAGACTGCATCGTGAGGCAGGTTAGTAATTAGTCTGCATGTACTGTCATAACAAATAAATATAAGAGCCTTAGAAAGTGTTGTAACAGTAGAAATAAATGTGTAATAGTCTGTGAATAAAGGTATAAACCCTGGAATGCTTCTGTTTACTCTTCTTTCATATGTTGGGGAACTGTTGCATACTATAAATAGTACTGTTGTATCTTAAGCAGTGTCACCCACACTGTGGTATGTAGATAAAATGCGTATGAAGTCCTGCTGTTGGAAGTGCCAAGAGGTCAGTCATATTGTACAAGTGAGGGAGAGGTAGATAGAAAATAGTCAAATGCGTGACATCAGTTCCCTGATAGCACAGTGTACTGTGAAAGTTAGCTGTAATTTTTTGACACACACAGCAGGAGTTTGAGTCCTGGGAGTGCTACTAAGTTGTATGCATAAGCATACCCCACAACTGTACAACTTTTGTTACAATGTTCAGATAGAAAGCTGTATGCATAATCACACCCAACAACTGTAATGAATTTGCTAGAATGTTCAAATTGAAAGTTGTATGCACATTCATACTACACAACTGTTCCATTCTGCCCAGCATGTCCAAATAAATGGCCAATATCACAAGCCTGGTCCCCTGTTCCCCTAAAAAATCAGTGTGATGATCCAAGAAATGTAGGCAGCTATTAATGACATATAACTGCTATTCAAACATGTACATAGTCATAGAATGTATATGAAAACAAACCTGTCATTCTACCACCTCACCCAAAGTGTATGACAGCAATTCTCAACATATGTTGCATTAACACCTGCATCTTGTCACTCCTGTATGTAAGACACATGTCACATATATAATAATCTATAAACATACCAGTGTACAATATAAGGCCATTGGGTATTGTAATAATACATGCAAGGGAAAGATCACTGCAGTGACTAAGAATGTTGTGAAAACTACAAGGATATATTGCTTGTTAATTGAACTCTCTCTCTCACCCCTACCATATGTGCAAAATAATCTAATGACACTCCTCAACTGGTATGTGTACACTCCAAACTTTTGTTGGGACATATGTCCTAAGGGTTTATAAATATTCACATTTGTTTCTATGCATGTGCCATGTTAAAATACACCCATATTGGTGGCCTGTTGCCATCAATGAAACCTGCATGTTCCTTTAATTGCCACTGGTGTTCCATATATGCATGCGTTCTGGTTGCTCTGCAGCTGTGTTAAATCTGGTGTTTTAGGTTAATGGGAATACTTATGCATGCTGTTATAACTAATCCTGAATGCTGTTGATTGTTATTAACCCATATCCATCATAAACCCGAGACAGCATAGCTCGTATGGGAAGACCAGTCCCAGCAGACCCACCTGTCCCACCTCAGCGGGCCATGGCACCGGGCACCAGCACATCTGGGGCCTAGCCTGGGACCTCCTCCTCAGTGGGCCCTGCACCACCTTTGGGTGGAACCATTGCAGGGGATGGGGCTCGCCTCCCCTCAGAGCGGGCACAGAGGGGAACCTGTCACCCATCAACAGGTCCAGGCTGTGGTGCTTAGAGAGCTTGATCTGGAGTATTGAGAGTGGCTATGCCAGCTTGAGGACTGAGTGGCACTATTAAAGGGTGAGCCTGCCCCTCCTACACAGCCCCCAGCATAGCCATCTTTGGGGCTGTGAAGGTGCAGTAGAGACTGCCTATGGGTGGAGACCTCAGTCCCACTGTTTCCAGTTGGGGGCTCGTGGGCTTCTGATTACCAAACACCTCTCCCTGTCCAAGGTGTTTACCCCCACATGTATCATATACTGCCCCTGTATGCTGTCTTGTCTGTCTTGTCTGTCTTCCTACCCAACCTATCTCCCCAAATATACCTACTATCCTCCCCCAACATCCCACTCTCACCTTAAAAAAAAGGGCAGTCTGCCCCCCCCCAAAAAAAATTCACCCCATATATATCTGTCCATTTCGCACACATGTCCACTGGACACATATAATCTTGTTTAATTGGCTTCACAACACATTATTGTTGTCCTCATCCCTCTCTTTCAGGAGTTTGAGTGTACAAATGTACCTCCAAATTCAGTATATATGCACAACTATTGCTGTAGAAGAAATGGACAGCTATGGACCCTACATCCATCCTGCACATCCCTAGCTATTTTTTATATTGTTTTACCCTCTTTGTGCCCCCCTTTTTACCACTTTCCTATCACCCCTTTTTACTTTTCTTTTAAGAAATTAGTGCAGAGGTAAGCAGGAGTAAGCAGTAGTAAGCGAGAATAAGCCTGTTTGCACAGTCCTAAGTGATGCCGACACAGATTAAGCACTTTTTAAGGCTAATTGTTTGTAAGCATATTTAACCAGAAGTTAACACTGCTTACCATCATGCAACCTGTGCAAACCTGCTTACAAATGCTTTATTCACTCTGTATGCAGCAGCCCTTGTTCTGCCAGGCAACAAAATAATCATGTCTTGCAAGTCTTGAACCCAGGACTCTGCAGACCACAGCAAGTTACCACTAAGCCATCTGAGCTGTATGAGTTTGGGATGATTTCTCTAACATATCATGCAGAACAGTCAGGCTACCATAGGGAATGTACAATGTGGAAGCAAAGTACTAAACATTCAAATGATATATATATATATATATATATATATATATATATATATACATACATATACATATGCAAATACGTATAGATATATACAAAGAGAGTATATATAGAGAGTGCACAGAATATCAAACAGCCATTATTCCTACAACTGCCACATTTTCAAATGGCCAGAGTCTGATTCTTTCCTAGAAATGAGAATTATTGCATTAAAACATATACCCACACTCAATGCAAAGGACATAACACCACATCTTTTGCATAACTATAAATGTTTATTTGTGCACCATTCAAGTTGTTTATGTAATTTCTTATAGCATTTAGATGATTGAAATACAAAATAACTGATTAAAGCAACTATCAAATAAAACATATGATACAGGGATCCACAAAAAAATAAGATACTCTGCTGTCTTGGCCAAAGCCTTCAAATAGTACAACAGTAAAAAACACACTTGCCTGAAAGACAAGAATCAATCAACACTTAAATACAGATTCAGTTCAACAGCCTCCAATTACACTCTGTAGTTAACCCCCTAGGGGAAAAAGTATCAATTGTTACAATGTAAATGGATACTTTACATAACAATGCTTAACATCAAACTGTACTATCACACTGACAAACAGAACTGTGTGCAAAACAGTAAGCTCTAACCCACCACTGTCCCCATGGTGAAATGTATGAAAATGTACAGCCATATATCTTTATGTTTCTTATTAGTAATATCCCTCACATGTTCTAACAGCCTAGGTTAAAGCATTTAATACCCCTCCCCCACAAAATATCTTACAAGGACATATACCAGCTTTCTCTATAGACTGACCTCTTGACTGTACAGGGTCACACATGTTGCCCAGCTGTAGCTCTCTATATATGGCCCCTACCTCACAACATATGTGGGAGTCCACAACATCACTGGAATGATAGCAGGAATGTCCGCACTAAATAATGATAGACCATACCTTTCAACCTCTTACTGCATGACATCTGAACAAAGCCTGGTATATAAGTGGAGGACAGAGGCCAAAACACAGTGCCATATTTGAAATATTGCTGTTATAAACTGTGAAGGGGGTGCTGGTGTTATAGGATTAGTTGCAACATACCCTTTCTGATGAATATGATGCCAGAAACACAAATGAATGCTGTCATGTACTGAAAGCAATCAACAGAGAGAATGCCACTGATTTGTCAAGGACACATGTGTGGGGAACAGACAAAACATAACGGCCAAACCTCTGGCCATCATGTGGATAACCCCACAGTTGAGAGCTATGCAGACAGACTGCATTCCATGCAAAACTAGCATGTACACACAAACCATGTAAAACTAGCAGTATTCAAACATATAGCAGCAGTACTCACACTCTGCCCCTAGGTCTGGAATCTTATACAAACATGTAGTTGGCCATTGTCCAAATGTCTTGCTGTAAGAGGTATTCCTACATGCTGTTTGTAACACTGCTGCTCCCACACATGAAGGATGTCTTCCATACAGGTAAGGTAAAGGGACAACGTCCACATGATGTAGTCATTTATTTAAGTGGGTTGCTATGACACTGGATATAGGAAGAACTACACATCTGGCTGCATGCAATTAGCAAGTGGGGACACCAATTAGTGCAGAGACCATCACTGCATCATGAACATCACCTACAAAAGCTATACTGCAACCTATTCAAGCCAGCTTGTTCCCTGTAGTGGAGAGAGCGAGAGATAAAAAATATATATAAATATATATATATATATATATATATATATATATATATATATATATATATATATATATATATATATATATATAAATATATATATATATATATATATATATATATAGAGAGAGAGAGAGATAATACTAAAAAGCAAAAATACATACTAAAAATAAATAAATAAATAACCAAACCAAATAAGCAAGACATAAAACAGGTATGTGAAACATATAAGCATGTAATTGAATGTAGTACTTGGTCTGTAATAATGGGATAGATGATTTTGAAAGATTTATATGCCATCAAGACTTGCTGTAATGATGTCCTGCTAAACAACTGCTATGGATACATCATCTGGCTCTGTCTGCAGTTAGCCCTACCTGTCAACTGTGCAGATCTTCACAGAATGTCAAGATTTACCCATCATGGTGTTTGGTCTGTTCCTCCTAACATCTATATTAGTCTGGCAAATAGCTGGAGATGGAAGTCATGAAGTAATGACAAACACTAGAGTTTCAAATCCCACCACCTTCATTACAGTTATGGTAATGCAAAATGTATTATGCCACAAACTTCATAGGTTTGTAACAGGCATATTTAAGATCTGTCCCTATGTATCCCCCCTAATGTTATACTTTGCCCGCATATGATGCTCTAAGAGGTGGACAGGTCAGGTCACATCTGAGGAGCCCAATTCACCCTGGGAAAGGACACCTCACATATGGCAGCCACTAGAGTGTCTGTCAAACAGTTGTGACTGTGCCACTGCTAAGTCAGTTAATGGAAGGTTGCCCATATACATATGTTACCTGTGAATATGAGTATTATACATTTTTGTACTGTACATCTAAGATACCTATATAGGGCATATACTGTTGCAGATGTGTGTGTTAAACTGCATGTGATATATTGAATTAATAACATACAACTGTACAGTGTTCTGCTGGACAATATTCACAGTTGTGACTGATATCTGTAGTCATATACACATATACTTGTTTTATGTCAGGTATATTAATATGTTATCAATACTGATTTCCCTGTTGTCACCCATTGATGTGGACCATTGCACAGAAGTCCTGGTATAACAGGTTGAGACGTATGATTGAGCTACAAGACTGTAAATACAGTGTGCCATACTGACATACAACACAAATGTATACCAGGTATCCCCTGAGCAAGTGTATGTATACGTATGTTCAACTGAAAGGTACAAAAGTAATAACATGGGTCACAAGCAGTCCAGAAAATATGTTGCACATGTTGCATATGTGTAATATTAGTGTCACTACATACTCAAAATAAAATGTTTACAGCTACTGTTTGTTGCATTGCCATGAGACTATGTGTACTACAGTAGGCATGATTATCATGCATTAATCAGAGAAGTGTACAGCTGTGTTAATACCCACTGTCCATGCCTACCACTAACAGCTATATCAACACCCATATACACTGGATGTCTAAAGTGTACACATCCCTGTTGGAATGCCAGGTTTGTGTGCTGTATGCCAATGAGACCACAGAAAGTCATTTCAAAACATGTCTCACCTCAAATGTGACCAATAACCTATACAATTCTATTGAAAAAGAAAGAAAGCTGTGTCATAGAAGGTGAGCAACCATTGCCAAGTGAAGATGTGGCATGATGTTAGAGTACAAACCAAGACAAGCAGATGTTGTAATCATCTCAGCAGGTGTTTACAAAACATATCAGTTTAACGGTGTGCATACTCATTCATCTAGCTTACTGTACTGAGTATTATTTTCCATATATTTTCACAGGACAGATTATGTTTTCTATTGAACTGAGCAGGCTATAGCGCACATTACAGGTGGGGATTGTGTTGACATGAGCTTTTGTGGGGTCATGTTTCAATTGCACAACTACCAAGCATTGTAACAGGGTGTGTACACTTTATATCCACCGTAGCTATATGGAATCACCAGTACCTGACCTGTACAACCAACCTCCACCAACGATAGAGTAATTTCCCTTGGTGGACAGCAGCAATACACAAAGCACATAATAGGTTGCTATTGTGGCTATACAGGGACACATAGGTGCAGACCACAACTTGGAAGCAAATCCACCTCTATCTGAGCAAGCATGTAAGTTCACAGGTGACTTCCTGTAAAGCTGACTATGACTATAAATGAGACATATCCACACCACCAAGGCCAATTGCAACAATGTCTCCACATATGTAGTCAGCCTCAGAGGCAGTAACACAATTCAACCTGTACTGGGGGTAAAGCACACCTCAAGCAAACATGCCATGGATACAGGCAACCTGCATCAGACAAGTTAGGTGGGAACAGTGCCATCCTGTCCACAACATTTGTACAGGGGACCTGCATCAATGGTGAGCATGCACATAATGCCGACTGATGGCAACAACAGCAAGTCTCCATGGGGCATGAGAATGTCACAGTCTGCCTCCTACATGAATTCAAGCATGTGCTCACAGCTCCATCACACACTACAGTCAAACACAGACTTGCCAACATCCACACACCATCCACATGGAAGATGGCCACTGTCATCCCTCTACAAATAAATGAATGGAGAATAGTGGCTTATGCCTTTAAGTGTCCAACACTGGAGGAACTAGACAGGTCAGGGCCAGGCGCTGTAATGCAAGATGCCAAAGCCATGACAGCTTGCAGTGTTATGATATATTCTGGATTATTTGCAAGTAATATCCACTGTTGATGTGCAAGTGGACAACCGTATGAGGTCCTGTGACCTTTTTTCCTGTTTATGTCTTCCAGGTATTATGCAACGTCCATGGCTCCCAGAATTTACCAACTTAGAGAATGAGACTATCACACGATATGTCATACATCATCACAGCATCCTCTTCAAACAGAGCCCAGAATCTGTAGGAGAGGACCACCCTGTGGGATGAGCTCATCCACAGGATAAATGATGTTGGAATGCACAGCCGAAATTATGAACAGGTGCGGCATTGTTACACTGACCTCATCTTCCATAACCATCAGTGTGCTGCTGCCATTGTGAGGGACCAACTAGCAACAGGTGGGGGTCAAGCCATCCAGCCCCCAATGACACACGCTGAGGACCTCCTCGCTAGCCTTGGGGCACCCGCCCGCCATACAAGCCATCAAGCTGAAGACAGCATTGTGGAGGTGGGTGCCACCCACAAAATGGATGAGGAGTTTCCAGGTAAGGCCTCAGTGCACATTACTAGAATGCTGTTGCTTATCCATTTTTACCTGTAAAGTATCCACATGTATATGTCAGATATGATAGTCTGTTGCTGGAGTGTAGTAATGCACAGATGTGCATAATGTTTAGTATTGGGATTCATACTGTTGATGTGCTGAAATGCTGCTTCCACCCTGTACCAATGCCACAGGTGTGGCTACTGACATTAATTCTCTCACACAACTATTTAGGTCTCTCTGGTGTACAACTGGGGCTGCACCCAGTAGCTGTTGAGTATGGAGATGTTTTGTTCAGTTTGCCAATACACAGGCCATGTTAAGGCCATGATATTTGCCATGCACATATTTAATACACTTACCCATAATGTATGCTGTACATGTTCATTTTTCTTGGTGTTAACTGCACTGCATCACAGAGGCCACCATGGTGGCATATCTGAAGGGTATGTAAGATTCCTGCAGTATACCTCACAACCTGTCAGTGCAAGATGTGTGGACAGAGATAAACAAAATGGTGGGACAAATGGCCTACAGTAGGGACATGTATGAAACATTACCCTTATACAGTGGCTACAAGAATATTTACACCACTATTACAATGGCAACTGTTCCTGATATATACAACAGCAGACCACAATAACACATTCCACACCTTTTACAACCTGTAATGTGATCCTAACATGAGCAATGAATGTGTAATATGGAATCCTTCGTTAGGACAAGAAATATGGGGAATACAGACCTTACAAAACACTGGAAGCATATGTGTGCTCACACTCCAAATAACATTTTGTGGAGGCAGCTTGTGATGTACCAACAGCATTTACTCTTCTTGAGTACACACCTGCCATCAAGTACATGGCCTCAATGTCACACCAAGTAATGGTATGCTGTCCAAGAAGTACGTCCATGACATATGCCCAGTTGCCTGCTAGAGATGCAGCCATGGCTTGCACAGATCTTGCAAACCATGAAATGGATCCCATATCCAAAAGGTAGCAGTCAGGAGTGGGAATAGTAACCTTACCTTACCAATGCATATACGATGGCAAACAGTGCAGACAGTCATCTATGGGTGTATGAAATATGGGACAACAGTGATGTAGAAAATAAACAGATGCCCATCCAAATCAGATGATAAAACATGTTGCAAACTGGTCATTTAGGCTGCCCAGAGACATGCAGCAACAATGAGGGAGTTACAGGAATGTCTAGCAAGTACTGCCTGTGCATTACCTGTGTTGACAATCACTTGGATTCTGCATAAGTGTGGCCTATGGGCTAGGGTAATCAGATGGAAGATTTGTCCCACAAGAAACATCATCCAGGGCTCTGCACAGGTAGCATAAGCATAACATCAAGACTCCCAAAGGCATGTGTTGCAATGTGTAATGGTGTCATGAGACCATGCTCAAACCTACAGACAATATTCATAAAGATACATGTGATGCACAAGCAACACCTCACTCCACCTCAGGCCAACATCCCCAACTTTTATCTTACTGGTGTCAGTGTACACCTTTAGGGTTGCTGTTTATTAGCTGGAACTAGGCCAGTAGACATGGTGTTTGGAATTTGGAACACTGCAAAATAACACTTATATGTGGCCAGTAGCTGTCAGGCATCTGCAGTAAAGCTGAGGATGGGGAGGGGTGTCAGCTTGAAACACAACAGTGAATTGAAGCATACATCTAAAGCTAGCTAAGAATGGCTGTACCTGAACACAGTCAAGGTTATGAAGTGTGCCAGACATAAACTGAACTCTACAGCAATAGTGAAGCCACTATGTGACCTCCAAGGGCTGCACACATGAGCTGACCTTGCAAACTGGCAGGGTTGGGGGACCTTGGTAGGGCAGACAGACCAAATAATGCCAAGTAAAGATGGGCCATGCTAGTATACACCTTCCAGAAATAGTGACTGCTGTAGTTCACTTAACAGGTGCTTCAACAAACCATTGTGTTAAGGGTGTGCATGCTTATGCCACCCACATATTGTATACATCTCATTCAGCACCTCCACGAGTAACACATTTGTTTGATACTGCATTGGATTGCACAGGCCATATGTCACATATCAGGTGTGTGTAATGTTAACTAATGCAGTATTGTGGCCCCATTGCATATCTTAGAAGAGAATGTCATGTCAAGAAGGGTATGTACACTCCTCATATCCACATTAAGTTTGAAGGTTGCCAGTGTAACCAGATTTTATTGCACATCATGCACTGCTGTAGATGAGTTCTGCAAATCAAAGGACAGGCATTAATTATTGACATCAGTCCTCATATCTTCCCAGTTATGTGTCAGACAAACACATAGGTGCTGTGAGCAACAGAGCAAACGTAACTGCCAGACATCTACACATTCAGCAATGGTCTGTACACTTGTTAGGGATGTGCTCAGTACATGCCAGTGTGCTGTACAGGTGCACAGCAGTAATGTGTACATGGGTGCAGTGTGTTCCAGAGGAAGGGGCATCACCTAGTAACACAACTCATGCATCACAGAGATGTATAATGTTGGTAACAAGGGTTACAAATGGCTGCAGTGCATGCTGTTGAGTGCCATATGTCATGCATTTTGACTGTTGGGTAATGAGAGGTTTGTGTAATATCTTTGTGCCACCTCACCTGTAAGTGCGTGTGTATGTGTGTGCGTGTGTGTGCGTGTGCGTGCGTGTGTGTGTGTGTGTGTGTGTGTGTGTGTGTGTGTGTGTGTGTGTGTGTGTGTGTGTGTGTGTGTGTGTGTTTGTGTAGAAGTAAACCATAATGTACAGGTCTTAATTCACATTTCTTTTCTGACACTCATAGGTGACAAGGTGGGTCAGGGTCCCTTCTGCAGGCAAACTGATGTTAATGTCCATACAGACTCTGACAATGATAATAGGCATAGTGAGACACAGGCAGGGTTGAGAAAACTCAGGGGCTGAATCTGTGCCACTGGTTGCCATCCCACTTTTATCCATCCCATCCCCACACACAGTCACAATGCCCACACATATCCCATCACCAGTGGCCATAGATGAGGGATAGTTGGCGGGTGGTGGCATGGGACAGAAAAGTGTGGTGAGCATGGAAAGTGTGTCTGTACACAGCAGCCATAGCCGGATGACCAGTGAGGTCCCACACAGGCAGATGTACAGGGGTGCTCAAAGGAGGGCTGCTGGCCATCATGTCCCTGCAGAAGTGCCACAGCAGGGGTCACCAGATGCATGTTTTGGGCCATCATGGAGGCACAGGCATGTATGGAACATTACACCAGAGATAGTCTGAGGCTGCAGAGGGCTACTCTTCCTGCTGTACATGGCTTCGCCCATGATCATGCAGATGCCCACCATTATTTTGCAGAGGTCATGGATAGATGGTTGGGTGAGATGGTGAGAATCTTTGACCATGTGGTGTCTGTGGTAGAGCATGTGGTGGGAGTAGGGTGTCGGATACGTGGACACAGGTCAGCAACACCAACAGGTGGAGGTCTGGTCTATGTGAACATGCAACATCTCACGGCTGCTCCCATAGTGGCAGTACCAGCTCCAGCACTGCAAAGGGGGGTGCTGTCCACACCACAACACAGCAGGCCATGTGCACGTGGTCCTGGCCGGTCCCAACAGGAATGTGGATCCAGTGGACAATTGCTATTGTCAGGGGAGAGTACCATATCTTGGCTTCTGTCTGGTGGTGGCTGTGCATCCCTGGCAGGTGCCATTCCCCTGTCTGTAGCCAGACACTGTGAACTGTACACCCTGCCATGTACAGTCTGCAGCTGTACAACATACCCCTGTATAGGGCAGCCACATGGCAGAATGCTGTGCATACATACACACACACACACACACACACACACACACACACACACACACACACACACACACACATCACCAACATAGCTAGGGCACCTGTATACCTACACACATAGTTTGCACAGGCCATGTAATGATGAACCCCCTAACTCACACAAATGATGTCAACCAAACAGCTCAGCCAAGACCACTGGCAAACCCACACCACACCCTGTGCATATGACGATACCTGTGCCATATCCCTGTCATCCATACCATCGATCCAGGGACATGCTAATATGGTTCTGATGCACATGGTGAATCTACTAAAGTTTAGCAATGTAATGCTGTTTAACATGTTGTCAGCTGGAATGTTTAATGCTTACATGTCAGGGTGTGTAGCTGTCCAGCCATGTTGCATTATAGCTCTTATTAACACTGACTGATTGTGATCTCCATAATGTACTCTGTTTGTGTTCTAGGTGTCCATGTGCCAGGAGGATGTTGGTCTCCTGTCCTTTCCTACAAGGGGTGTGGCACTGTGGTGACACATTAACTGTGTCATATCCAGAATACAGCTGAACACAAGTAACAGGTCGGTATAACAGTTACTGCATGCACCACATGGCTGATAGGTCTGAGGGGTGTATACAGGTGAGTGCATGGTGGCTGATGTAAGCAGCTCTTCTACAGTGGACAATGGTAAGTGTACTGGGTGGCACACACCAAATGTTTGTGAATAACACACACAGAGAGGCTTTTGTGTTGATGCAATACACAGAGAATACTGTTCACATGGATGTACTTCATTTTGCAGAGAACTCATTTTGGCCTATGTAATTCCACCAACACCAAATTGCCAAAACATCATATCAGTATATCAGTCTTCCAGATTTCATGTCATTGAAAATGGTACTTGCAGGGTATATGTCCTCTTCCCCAATGTAGTGCAATCCTGGAGTTGGTAAACATAGGTGTGTTAGTATGGGGGCACAGCCCCCCACTTTGGAGGGTGTGGGGTGGCGTAGAATGACACATAGTGTGATAAACAGCTACTTAACCTCTTAACATAAATTGTACAGTATAACAGCACACTACGCAGGGGGATACACACAACAATAACTCCAATGTGAGTGGCTGTGCCTGCAACAACCACACCCAACTATATATACCAGCTCCAGTATTGCTGTACAGCTGTACAGTAGGGAAGAGGCCATTTACACATCCACTACTAGTTTTGATGTTATGAATTTCCACAAGATGATTGCTTTGAAATGTTACCTTTGGCCAGTTAGTTCTCGGACAAATGATCTCCTGAGAAAAATATTTTCTGCAAACTGAAGTAGATCCCTTCACATACACACGCACTTACTTGGCAACACTGAGAGTAGAACCGCTACCTAGGTACATATTGCTACTAATGTGTTTAGCCTTAATTGCACACACCACAGAGCTTGTAGGGTGAGGTGTGTCCTGAGCTCCCTGTAAAGTGAACAACATCACCAAGCCTTGTACAGTATGGTGATAGGGATGCACTGGGTGTTAATGGACAATACATAGTATAACATACTGTCATATACACATTACTAAACGCATACAGTCATAGACACATTTGACAGACCTGGGTTTGTCTATCTAATTATTGCTACTACACGGATATGCATTTATTGCACATTCTATAGGGATAGTAGGGTGAGGGTTTTGTTATGGTCCCCTAATTTCAGCAACATAACCATCCCTTATAATGTATGGCAAGGTTTAGTGTATTTGAAGAATGTGGCCTCAGAATGCTGTCTCCTACAAATATGCACACTCACACACAATTGCACACACACATAAACACACACACACACACACACACACACACACACACACACACACACACACACACACACACACACACACAAACACACATACTCACATTTGCCTGGACTCGGACAGGGTAACCCATGCCTATCTACCCATTTGTAGAACAGTGCTATGCTGGTACTGCAAGCTCCAGGTAGCCCATAGGGTGAAGAGTGTCACAAGATACATAAAAACATACAGCTCAAACAACAAGAACATGATAGTCAATACTCAGAGCCCAGCTTTTCATGCAGGGGTGTACGGTTCCAGTACTACAATCTGCAATCAACTCTTACTTGGAAAAGCACTGTTAAAAGTAGTAATGTAATGATACAATACATGCAAGTGTGACTGCATATAACCTGAGATACTACCCAAGTATTAAATAAATACAAAGAGAAAAGATTGTGGTACTACCCATATATATTCAGGTGCCCCATACAGTATACTCACACCTCTTGCTACTGTAATGACGGCACGCAGAAGCATGTTATGTACATGGAATTCAATACACTTATTAAAGATGTCATTACCCTGCTATTTGATCAGACTGAAATGTGATCACTGGTTACCAGGGCTGGGCTATGCTTAGCAGGTTTAATTATTGCTTAAATGTAATTGCTAAGCAGACTTGTACACTGGTAAGCCTATCCCCAAAATACTGAAATATTGAAATTCAGTAGTTCAAAGCTATAAAGTCAAATTTTTGAAACCGTGAAATTCAAAATCTCGTACACCGGAGATTTTGAATTTTGCGCTTCTGCTGCGCACACACGCACACACACACACACACACACACACACACACACACACACACACACACACACACACACACACACACACACACACACACCACCCTCTCCACACACAAACAAAAGCTTTCTACTACATAAAAGCAGGGGAGCAAGCCCCCCTGCACCCCTCATTTGGGGGGGTTGCACCCACCATACCCCCTTACTTAAATATTCTCATTCCAAGGTTGCACTACACACAAACCCGCACAAAACACCACCACACAAGCTGCATTCTCCTTGCACACACACATCACAGCAACAAAACACACTGGCACACACAACAGCCCCTATGAAAAACCCTTAACACACACTTACCTGAATCCATAACCCCAGGGAAAACTCAGAAGCATGAAATTGAAAACTGCTGGTATTTGAGGTTTTGAATTTTGCGCTTCTATGATTTCGCTGTTCTCAGGATTCCACTTTATGTGCTCAAAATACTGATTTTCGATATTTCAGTATTTCGAGCTTCTAAAGTGACTCTATATATATATATATATATATATATATATATATATATATATATATATATATATAAATAGACTATATATATATATATATATATATATATATATATATATATATATATATAGATATATATATATATATATATATATATATAGATATATATATATATATATATATATATATATATATATATATATATATATATATATATATATATATATATACAGATATATATATCAACATGCCCATAACATAATGGAATCTTACCTCAGCACCATGACTCTCAGCCTCTTAGTGCAAGGGAATGTAATGTACATATTGCAGCTATAAATGCAGAATGTTGCTACAGTAAAAGGGGTTGTGTCAACATACCTGTTCTGAAGGAAGGCTCTTCTGAAACTGACATGTACACCATCAGTTACTGACAGACATCACTAAATCATCATAGTGAAGTACCACACAAATCATAGTAATGATCCTGTGGAATACAACAGAAATATGAGCAATAAACATGGACAGTCTGAAACAATCTGGTCAGTCCAGAGGTATACACAGAACTCCTTAGTGCAAGAAATGTGGACCAACCCTGACAAATGGGATGTTTAAAGCCATGAAAATTGGGCTATATCACAAATACTGGAGTAGATAACCTTGCACAGTTGATGCATTCACACCCTCCTGTCTGTCCTAACATATATTAACTGGATGAGCAGAGGTCACAAGCCCACATACTTTCCACTGTTTAGTAGGACAAACATTTTCACAGCATCCCACTGCCTTGTCAGAAATACACAACACATATGGAGGCCAGGCAACAGTACATCTGACAAATATCTGGACATAACATTACAGTAGGGTAAATGAACTGAGCTGCTAGGCATGTAACCAAGCACTGTCTAAACTACAGGCAGACTGCCACAACACTACCCCCGTTTTCCTATTGGGGAATACACATGTAATTGCAAATACAGCAGGCACTACATGCATTTAACAGCATGGATTAACAGACACCAGTGTGAAAGTGCATACCCACAACCAATCTCAACACAGTCACAGTCACATAATGGTAAGCCTAATTAATAGTACAGTATATGGACTGTGTGAACAAAACCCATCATTATATTTGCCAGACACACACTAACCCTACATAAACTGGCCCAATTCACAGTGTAGTCTGATGCCTGACTGTGGTATGGGACATGTCTCAGTCTGGCCCTACAAACATATAAGCTGATAGGGTACCAGAAACTGGAGCAGCATGCAACTTCAGATAGAACAGGACCAAGAACACTGACATCTACCCCAGTCTGTACACAGGCCAAATAACATATTCACAATACACTGTTAAACAATACTGAAACTGTCAACAATTACTATAAGTACACAGACCTCACTGCTCTACAGACTACAACAGAATGTCCAGGTTTTATCCTCAAATATAAGGCCTCCTATACATAACATGTCTGGCAGTCTGATATATCAATGGCCTGATATCAGAAATTATATCAGTAAATAATGATATACTGTGCATATCCACCTCTTACTGTATGACATAAGGAAAAGGGTGACAGACTTGGAGGGCAGAGGCACAAACACAGGACCAATACTGACATATTTCTGTTATAAATTGAGACAATTGCTGGTGTAACAGGGTTTGTGCTAACATATCCTTTCTGAGTGATCTGAAGTCAGTAACACACATGGATGTTACCACTTACTGACAGCAATCATCAGAGTATGCTACTGCATTTATAAAGACAGACATTGTGTGAGTAACACACCAAATCTAAGACTACAACCTCTGGCCAGTCTGCAGATAGCCCTACAGGTGAGAGTTTTCTCAACCACATAACACTGTCATGCCAGACTTTAAATCATGCAGAAGAGCCATACCCACATAAACCCTGTTAAACCAACATTACTTCAAATGTAGAAAAGCAATACTTATGTTCTATCCCCATGTCTGGAACATCCCCCTCCAGTTTGTTGGCCTGTCTCCACACTGTTTGTTGTAAGAGGTATTTCCAACTACCCTCTGTTATGCTGTTTGTCAGATACCCACATGAAGTCCTGCTCACAGTGAAGGAAAAGGGCCAACACCCACATTAAGTGCTTAGTTATAGGAGTGTGTTTCCATGCAATTGGCTATAGGAATGATACCACATCTGCTCCACACACAACTATCAAGTGGGGGACTCCAATTCATGCACAGGCCATCAGCTGATCAAGAACATTACCTACAAAAGTCAAGCTACTGCCTATGCAAAACAGATGCATTTTGTACATCTACCAGAGAGGGAGATAGACAGAGAGACAGAGAAAGAAAGAGAGTAGAAAGAAAGAAAGAAAGAAAGAAAGAAAGAAAGAAAGAAAGAAAGAAAGAAAGAAAGAAAGAAAGAAAGAGGCAAGCATGTCTGTGTATGGTCCGTGAGTGGAGAGTGGTCTCTGAGTATTATAAGGGTTGCCTGTATTGTTCACTATTCCATACTGTCACATAGTCATTGCACACGGCAGTAGACATTTATGGATGTGGATTGTTTACACCAACCTCTACGGTGTTTGACAAATGGCCTTGTCATGTGGACATTGAGACATATAGGTCCTCAATATAATAATGTAGCAAAACCCGCCCCACAATGGATTCTGTTATTACACATTCACACCCACAGCATACTGATGACAGACACACACACACACTTGCCAGTACTGAGTTTCAACCCCTACTTAGCTATGTATTGCTACTACAGTGTTACACATTTATCACACATGTCACAGAGCTTATATGTTGGAGAGTTGTACAAAGGTATCTTTGAAGGTGAGTGACACCAGCAGCAGTGCTAAAGGAGGTGTAAGGGAAGTGTAGTAGGTATGAATGTCCTCAAAATCAGGTATCAACAAAGACACTCACACTCTCCCACACAAACAAACACATTTTCACAGTTACCAGGACCAGAATAAGAACTTCTACCTAGCTAGTTTGCTACACTATGGTATTACACAGTTCTTGCAAGTGCCACAGAGCTTATATATTAAAGAGCTGTCCAAGGTATCTTTGCAGGTGAGTGACACCGGCAGCAGTACTAAAGGAGGTGTAAGGGAATTGTAGTAAGTGTGAATGTTCACAAACTATATGAAAACTTTACTCTCTAAGCTCAAACCCTGCTCTGTATCTGCTGACAATATCCCTTCATATTTTCTCCAGATTGCTGCACACCATTGCTATGCCTATATCTCTCCTAATCAATTGCTCCATCTCAGAGTCCAAAGTCCCATCTATTTGGAAACAGTTTTACACTCTTCCTATACATAAAGGAGGTAACTCCACAGAAATCTCTAACTTCAGACCTATCGCTATCCTCTCCTCGCTCTCTTAAGTCCTAGAGAAATGTATACACAAACAAGTTATGCATTATCTTACACAGGGAAATCTACTCAGCGTCACACAGCACGTCTTCCATCCCAAGCACAGCACAACCACAGCTCGACTATCCTTTCTCAACACTGCATCTCTAGCCAAAGACAACTATAAACTGATATCCTGTCTATTCCTTGACCTCTCAATGGCTTTTGAAATTGTCTCCCCCACTCTCATCATCTCATCATCTTCTTTCGGCTGTTCCCGTTAGGGGTCGCCACAGTGGATCATCTGTTTTCATTTCTTCCAGTCCTCTGCATCATGCTCTTTCACACCAACCGCCTGCATGTCCTCTCTCACCACATCCACAAACCTTATCTTAGGCCTTCCTCTTTTCCTCTTACCTGGCAGCTCCATCCTTAGCATCCTTTTCCCAATATACCCAGCATCCCTCCTCAGCACATGTCCAAACCAACACAATCTCACCTCTCTTGCTTTGTCTCCAAACTGTCCAACCTGAACTGACCCTCTAATACACTGATTCCTAATCCTGTCCATCCTAATTACACCCAGTGCAAATCTTAACATCTTTAACTCTGCTACATCCAGCTCTGACTTCTGCCTTTTCGTCAGTGCTACCGTCTCCAACCCATATAACATAGCTGGTCTCACTACCCTCTTGTAAACTTTCCCTTTCACTCTTACTGGTACTCGTCTGTCACAAATCACTCCTGGCACTCTTCTCCACCCATTCCACCCTGCTTGTACTCTCTTCTTCACCTCTCTTCCACACTCACCATTGCTCTGAACTGTTGATCCCAAGTACTTAAACTCATCCACCTTTACTAACTCTACTCCCTGCATTCTCACCATTCCTCTACCCTCCCTCTCATTTACACACATATATTCTGTTTTAGCCCTGCTGACCTTCATTCCTCTCCTCTCTAAAACATATCTCTACCTTTCCAGGGTCTCCTCAACTTGGTCCCTACTCTCACTACATATCACAATGTCATCTGCAAACATCATAGTCCATGGGGCCTCCTGTCTAATCTCATCTGTCAACCTGTCCATCACCACTGCAAATAAGAAAGGGATCAGAGCTGATCCTTGATGTAATCCCACCTCCATCTTAAAAGTATCTGTCACTCCCACCGCAATTCTCACCAATGTCACACTACCCTTGTACATATCCTGTACCACTCTTACATACTTCTCTGCCACTCCCGACTTCCTCATACAATACCACAACTCTTTTCTAGGCACCCTGTCATATGCTTTCTCTAAGTCCACAAAGACACAATGCAACTCCTTCTGACCTTCTCTGTATTTCTCCAACAACACTCTCAGAGCAAATATTGCATCTGTAGTGCTCTTTCTTGGCATGAAACCATACTGCTGATCATTAATCATCACCTCCCTTCTTAACCTAGCTTCCTCTACTCTTTCCCATAACTCAAAGCTGTGACTGATTAATTTTATCCCTCTGTAGTTACTGCAGCTCTGCACATCACCCTTATTCTTAAAGATAGGTACCAAAACACTTTTTCTCCACTCCTCAGGCATCATCTGACTTTCCAAAATTTCATTAAACAATCAAGTTAAAAATTCCACTGCCATTTCTCCTAAGCACCTCCATGCTTCCACTGGTATGTCATCTGGGCCAACAGCCTTTCCATTCTTCATCCTTTTCATAGCTGCCCTTACTTCCTCCTTGCTAATCTGCTTCACTTCCTGATTCACTATCCCCACATCATCCAACCTTCTCTCTCTCATTCTCTTCATTCATCAGCCCTTCAATGTACTCTTTCCATCTACTCAACACACTCTCCTCACTTGTGAGTATGTTTCCCTCACTGTCCTTCATCAACCTTACCTGCTGAATATCTTTCCCAGCTCTGTCACTCTGTCTAGCCAATTGGTACAGGTCCTTTTCTCCCTGTTTAGTGTCCAATCTCTCATACAACTCTCTATATGCCTTATCCTTATCTTTCACCACTTCTCTCTTTGCCATGCGCCTCATCTCCTTATACTCATGTCTACTTTCTTCATCTCTTTGACAATCCCACTTCTTCTTCGCCAGCCTCTTCCTCTGTATACTCTCCTGTACTTCCTCATTCCACCACCATGTCTCCTTGTCCTCCTTCCTCTGTCCAGATGTCACACCAAGCACCTTCCTAGCAGTCTCCCTTCTAGCTGTGCTGTAGTTACACAGCTATTCGGTAACTCTTCATTGCCTCCCAGTGCCTGTCTTAACTCTTCCCTGAACTCCACCTCACAATCACCTTTTTTTAACTTCCACAATTTAATCCTTGGCACTATTTTCACACTCCTCCTCCACTTCTTGATCATCAACATCATCCTACAGACCACCATTCTATGCTGCTTAACTACACTTTCTCCAGTCACCACTTTACAGTCTCCAATCTCCTTCAGACTGGCCCTCCTACATAGGATATAATCCACCTGTGTTGCATCTTCCTCCCTCTTGTATGTCACCCTATGCTCCTCCCTCTTCTTAAAATACGTATTCACCACAGCCATGTCCATCCTTTTCGCAAAATCCACAATCATCTGACTTTCTGCATTCCTCTCCTTAACTCCATACCTACCCATCACTTCCTCATCCCCTCTGTTCACTTCACCAACATGCCCATTGAAGTCCGCTCCAATCACTAGTCTCTCACCCTTAGGTACACTCATTACCACTTCATCCACCTCACTCCAAAATTTTTCTTTCTCATCCATCGCACACCCAACTTGTGGAGCATATGCACTAACAACATTCATCATTACACCATCAATTTCAAGCTTCATAAACATCACTCTATCAGACACTCTCTTCACCTTCAAAACACTCTTGGCATATTGTTCCATTAGGATAACACCTACCCCATTTCTTCTGCCATCCACACCATGATAGAACAATTTGAACCCGCCTCCTATACACTTGGCCTTACTTTTCTTCCATCTGGTCTCTTGCATGCACAATAAATCAACCTTCCTTCTCTCCATCATATAAGCTAGCTCTCTCCCTATACCAGTCATACTGCCAACATTGAAAGTTCCTACCCTCAGCACTACACTCCTAACCTTCCTCCTCTCTTCTTGCTTTTGGGCATGCCTTCCCCCTCCTCTTCTTCTTCGGCCAACAGTAGCCCAATTTCCGCCAGCACCGTGTTGCCTAACAGTACTGCTGGCGGTCGTTGTTAACCCGGGCCTCGACCAATCCAGTATGTAAATATGAAATGTTCTCCACATCAGTAATTTGGCAGAGGTTTTACGCCAGATGCCTTTCCTGATGCAACCCTCCCCATTTATCCGGGCTTGGGACCGGCACAAAGAAATGCACTGGCTTGTGCATCCCCAGTGGCTGAGTTAAACACTCTACTACTAAAAAACTAACAGACCTAAACTTTTCCCCTGATGCAGTTTCATGGTTCTCTAGCTATCTCACTGAAAGACAGCAATCAGTAAGATGGGAGTCTGTGCTACCCAACCCTCTATCAGTTAAAACCGGTGTCCCTCAAGGATCTATTCTTTGGCCTCTGCTCTTTAATATTTTCACTAACTCACTTCATACCTCTTGTTCTCAGTCTACTCTCGTACAATATGTAGATGACTCCACAGTCATCACCATTGCTGACTCATACTCTGAATTCCTGTCAACTACCCAAACATCCTTCAATGCTGTTGCGACATGTCTGACTAATAACTATCTCATCTTCAACCCCAAAAAAACAAAATTGCTGCTCTTCCTTCCAAAATTTGCAAATCATATCAAATCTTCCTTCTCAATAACCTCCCTAAACACTACTCATATAGAAGTCGAAACTCACACAAAACTACCTGGCATTACCATTGATGACCAACTAAAATTTGATCATCACATTAACTATTGTATCAAAAAATCCCACCAAAAGCTAAGTCTCTTGTACAGAAACAAAAAAATACCTCACCCCTGAAGCTAGAATCTCTTTTACTCATGCCTACCTTCTACCCTGCCTAACATATTGTTCCCAAATACTGACAAATTTGAACACTACTCTACTAACCAAATTAGAATAAACCTATCATAAAATTGCTCGATTCATAACACAACAACCATATAAATCTCACCACTGTCTCACCTTAAAACACCTGAACTGGTTAGAACTACCTCATATGTTACTACAATCTCAGCTCCAGATCATACACTACATTCTATATCAGCCTGAATTTTGCACACCTCATGTCCCACTATTCCCCTACCAGACATCTCTGAAGTGCTTCCCAAGACATATTAAATGTCCACAAACCAAAATCCAGGACAGGATGCAACTTATATAGCTACCACCTCTCTACTGCATGGAACAAACTTCCACTTGAAATAAAGAACCTACCCACCCCAAACAATTCAAATTAGCCAAAAATACTACCTTAAAAACACTGGATCTGCCAATGTATGCATCCTCCCAGACCTCCACCTACCCACACACTACTCTTTCACTTAATCTCACAAAAGTCAGTATGCACAACTTGCAGCCTTGAACACCTTGCATCTTATGTTTTATTATGAAACCCTCTAATCCTTCCTCATAGTTAGCCTACTGAACCATATATTAGCTAATTTTCTTATGCAACCCCCAAACTATTGCTACACAGTGCTTACTAAAGCTGAGATTAGCTTATATATTTAACATACAGATTATTTACTTACTATATTTTTTCTGTTGCTCATCCATCTGTTTATTGCATTTTTTATATTTTTTGTTAACATCTGTTTATAACTTGTAACTTCTAGTAAATTCTTTACTGTTATGTATAGATTTTTTGGCATATGATGGAGCTTTTTTCCCTGGGCCTTTACTGAAAAAGGGCTTTAGCTCAGTCAGACACTCCCGGTCAACAAATGTAAAATAAAATAAATAAATAAAAACTAAATAAAATCAGGTGTCAACAAAGGCCGACACACTTTCTCACACAAACACACACATTTTCACAGTTGCCGGGACCACGATTGGAACTCCTACCTACCTAGATTGCTACACTATGGTATTACATGGTTATTGCAAGTGCCACAGAGCTTCTGGGGTGTGACTTGGTCTATGGGTTATTTAAGATTACTGACATCAGCAGGTGTGCTAAAGTAGGGGAATGGAAGGTGTAGTGTGTGTGAATGGCCTCAAAATTATTCATCTCCAAACACACACACACAGTTTAACAGTTGCCATGTCTGGGATTAGAACTCCTACCTAACTAGCTTCTTACACTACAGTATTACGCAGTTATCACAAGCACCATAGAGATTATAGGGTTGAGACTTGCCCAAAGAGTTATTTCAAGGTGACTGACATCAGCAGGACTGCTAACATGGGCAATGGGAAGTGCGGTGTGTGTGAAAGGGCCATAAATCATTCCTCTGGAAACACACACACACACACACAGACTCAATCACACACATCTTTACATCTGACAGGACTGAGTTTACAAATGCTACATGAATACTTATTTGTACTACCGTGTTACATAGTTATCACAAGCACCATATACACTACAGGGGTGAGTGCTACCAAAAGGAATATCTACAGTGATTGACATCAGCACATCATGTGATATAGGCCAATTGGATGTGTAGTGGGTGGGACAGGCCTCATAATGAAATTCTCTCTGTCACTGTCTGTCTCTCTCTTCCCCACATTTCTGTGTGTGTATGTTTGACATATTATAGTCTGTTGGCCTTAGATATGTGTGAGTATTCCTATGCAATGTGTGTGTGAAGCATAAATGGTGTACAATTTGGTGTGTGTGCACAGACATCTGCAAATGACAGATATGTATAGTCCACTGTGTCAGACATGGGCTTAATTTCTGTAAGTGTAAGAGCATGCCAAGTATGACCTTCTGTATTGACTGTGTGAATCCATTCCAGGTAGGGTTGTACCGCAGTCCAGGGTTTAGTTTTCTACACCTACAGCTAGCAAACTGTTTCTGCAGGATATATGTGGATAGGTTGATAATATGTAGTCACAATGAGCGAAGAATAGGGGGATACTGTAACTATTGCTGTCTGTGCTGCTTGTGTTACATGGTTGGTGTTAGCAGAGATATATGTACTGTTTTACACTGTGATATATTATGTCATCAACTACTGACAGATATAATTATTTGCTCACAGTTATTTACTGTGAAATACAAGATGAATTAAGCTGAGTCCAGTACTGTGGCTGCAGCCTACACATTCTTGCACACTCCTGCCATTCTGGAGGGGTACCTACAAACACTTGCTGATGGATCTGTGTAAATGGTACAGAACCTTGGTAGTATGGTGGCTGAGGACTCCCTTCTTGTACATATATTGACTTAACATAATGGCAATATCCTGATGTGGCCATACCTTTCATCTGTATAGATTCACCCAGGTTACCCAGAGGCAGGGCTCATATATCTGGTCAGTTCCCCTTCACATTGTGGTTTATGAGCAGATTTATATCCACCCATTAATGGGTTTGCAGGCAGGGGTAGCATGGGCCCACATCAGAGTTTCAGACTTCACACACTCCATGACGTCCATGCTTCTACACCCCCCCCCCATTATTCTATCCTCTTCCTAACATTATGCAAGCGATATCTGAGAAGTATCCCTGTAGTTGGCCCTAACTCCCAGTGGTATTTGTGAATTGGTCCACAGTTCTGGCAGTAGGACATGGGAGGCATGCTATTGGGATTTGTCAACATGGCCTTGCATTTGTGTTCTGTGGACTGTGTTAGATTGTTAGTTAGGACCCCATCAGATGCCATACATTAGCACTAAGGGTAAGGCACAGGCCTTTGACAGAAGACTGTAGGCCATTTGGTAGTGATGCATGCCATCTGTAGCAGGACAGTGCATTCTGTCACTCCTGCATTCCCAGGCTGTGATCCAGTGGATTCCCCTTAGGTGACAGGGTAGTGTGTGAGGTGTTACTGGCAATACCGCCTGTCCATAGTGATCCATTGGTCTGGATGCAGGCAGGGTGCTACTTACAGCTAGGGACACACCTGCATAGGACACCTCTTCAGCATGCTGCATTCTTTGGGTATTCTCATACAGGAATAGGGTTATACTGTACTCATTCCCAACAGCAAGGATATGACCTGTGATAAACCTGTGGCTGATGGTGGGGTGAGCTGGGTGCATGTGTGATATGGAAGCTACTTGCAGCTGACTCACATATATACCTGGGACATTCCCCTTATGCTGCCTTGTGCAGGGACATAGGCAGTCTCTCATTACTTCATAACTGTGCCTTTTGTGGTCTGCCAGTGATTGGCCAGACTACACCAGTATTCCATACTACACAAACAACTAATGTGCTGCTAACCTGCATGTACAATTCCAAAGTTGTGTGCAGTTGACAGTTACATTATATGCATTCTGTCTAGGGTACTTCCACCTGTGTACTGTGTGTATGTATGGGCCCACATTCATGGTATGTCCATCTTTCAGATGGTGACAGATATTGACATCTGGACAGTGAGTTTGGACGACTGCTGGCATGGGTATTGCTGAGAAGCATTGTTCTTGGCACTGCAGTTGCCAGAACATGGCCCTGTGAACCACAGTACAGCCCTTAGGCCACTAAGACACAATCCTCCATGCCTACATGCTGACCATTCCCAGACAATATTGAACACACAACAACCTAACACACAGACCTCTGCATATTGTACACATGTGACAATCTATCCTGTAGATTGTGCCAGCTCTGGCAATCTGTGCTCCACTGATATTACTCCTCACACTTACATGTTACTGCATTTCTACATAGGATTGTGGAGGGGCACACCTGACGCTTTAAACATTTGCTATGACTGTACTGGTATTTCAGGTAGTCTGTTGGCTTCCATTTCATGTTGTATTCTGACCTATCATGCAGACTGGAGGCATATCAGTAGAGTACAGATCTTAGGTTTTATTGACCTACATATCAGTTTCAGACTTCTTACCCTTTAGAACTATCATACAACTGCCAGACATGTTGTCGTCTGTTTGTGTAGGTCTGCAGGGGGGCTGTTCACCATTGTCATCATTTGGAGGCCTTAGCCCAGCCTTTCTTTATGGTCATATTCACCTGTCCTGCTGGCTGTGGGTGCTGGGTATGTGAGCCTCACTGACATGCATTCATGTGTCCTATGGACACCCACAGTTATTTGGGCCACCACATGTACTGCAGTGGGATCTGTCACCTTGTCTAGTACTGCCTAGTATGTTGACACCAGTATTTGTTATGGATTTCATGCTGCCTATATAGGTGCCCACTATCTGCTGTCATCCCATTCAGCCACCCAATTCCCTTGCATACTCACATCCATACCATAGATACAGCTATCAGAAGATATTACTCCATTCAGTAATTGAGAGGAAGAGTGACTTACATTGTGGCTGGGCTAGTACTGAGGGTGGTGCTGGAGGGCTGACTATGTTGGTTGCACATAGTACACTCCCAATACATGGTAAAGCACAGGTAGTGTCATATTTGGCATCCCTTTTACTGTATGTGTGAGTCAGAGAGAGAGGTGTCATTCCCTGGGTCACTACCATGTTGGTGTATGTGCTATGCTTCACCTCTTTGCCAAGGCTTGGGCATACTGGGCATGCCTCCTTCTGCCTATATGGGCAGGCTCTAGTAGTTCCTTCTCTGAGCCACTGTGTAACTGTGATGGCCTTGGCAATGGTGGGGGGCTGTGTGTCCTTGCCCCATGCTGTTCCTGCTGCAGCTGTTTCCGCAGGATCATATTGTATAGCATGGCACATACTATGAACATTTGTGCACATGTAGCTGGAGACTACTGCAAGGCTCCACCAGATATGTCCAGGCAGTGGAACCGTGACTTGAGCATCCCAAACACATGCTCTATAATAATTCTGGTTTGTGCGTGTGCCTCATTATGGAGTTCTTGTTCAGGTGTGTGTGCATTTCTGAGGGGTTTCATCAGCCACAGCTCCAGTGCGTAGCTAACATCCCCCCACTAGGTGGCCACATGGGATGTCCCTACTGACAAATGACTGGTGCAGCTGTGTCATATGCCATATGTGGGTGTCGTGACAGTTTCCAGGGCTGCCAGCACACACATTCAAGATAATGACCGGGCATCACACATGACCTGGCAGTTGATGGAAGAGAAGCCCTTGTGGTTTATGTAGACCCTACCCCACTTGCTGAGTGGTGCTTTGATGTATATGTGCATGCAGTCTATATCACCCACTACCTCAGGGTATTCTGCTATTTGGTGGAAGAGATGCATATTACTGGTCAACACCTCACAGGTGTTGAGAAAATATATGTGCTCACTGGCATATGCTGACATGGCATCCGGGAACTCGTGGAATACTCTGGATGCTGATGCCTGTGAAATCTCCATGATATCCTCAGTTGCTCTTTGGAAGGTACCTGTGGCTAGTATTCTTAACCCAACACATACCTTGGTATCCACTGGGATGGGCTCCCCTCTGTTGGTTCTGTGTGTGAGGTGGGGCTGGCACAACTCAATAATTTGCTGTAGAATATCCCTGTCAACCCTATAGTCCTCCACTATCTCCAGCTCATGTAGCCCCTGGTAGGTTACCCTGGGTCTGTACACTCTTCTCCTCCTCCTCACAGTGGGATGGTTGTCAGCATTCACATCCTCACCACCCTCAGCCTCTTGCACATATTGATGTATGATAGTGACAGCAGCCTCTAACATTTTCTTAGTTTTGTCAGGTAAAATTTCTTCATCTTTGTACCCTGGTGGTGTAGGGTTTGTGGAAAAAAAACAGACTGAAAGGTGTGTGCATAGTTTATACTAGTGTGCTGGGTTGCTGCCTGTGTAATTGGTTAATTCTGATACATTTCACCTGCCAGCTATGCTAGTTCTCCTTGATTGTTTTGCTACTGCTGTTTTCCCTTCCTATTGCCTTCCTGTGTAAGCCCCAAGGCACGCCGTGCATACCCAGTGCTCAGATGTGAACAGTGCTGCTATTTCCTGTTTATTTATTTATTTATTTTAAACCTGTTTAAGCAGGCAAAACAGTGCTCAACAATGTGAGATACACCCCCTTCCTTAGATTTGCTTAGCTAAGGTCTAACACGGGCCACAGAGCTCCAATAAGCTTACAGCATGCATGACACACCTCCTTATGAGGTCATCCACCTCTTATACTTATACAATGGTGTTGCTGCACCTACACGGTAGGTACAAGCTAACACTGAGAGGAAATCTGTGATTCAGTATCAATCTCCTCATTTACATTAACCAGAATGCTAATTCATACTTACCACACTAACAATGAGCCTTCCCCCTTGGCAACCACTGTTTCCTGGTATTGACGTCTTATGCATGACATTTTCTATTATGGCAAAATGCTGATTTTGGTATAAAAGCTTATTTCTCTCTTTTTTTCTTATTTTCGTGGCGATCCCGTTTGCGCACCGCTGCCCTTCACTTAAACGGGATAGCTCAGCCCAAAAAAAAAATAGTTTTTTATAAAATTGCAACTATTTTTCATACCAATGGCCATATATTTGGCCATTGGCATGCCTACTATATTGCATACATGCCTTCCTTCGAGCTGTCATGTCTCTGTTTTGTAATTTGCAGAAATATATTCGATTAGTAACCGAATACATTTTTGCAGGTTACACTATTCCTGCACAGATATCTGCCTGCTTCCTGGATTGCTAATTCACCTCATTTGCATGGTTTTCACCAGCAAATGAGGTAATTAGCATATAGCAGTGGTGTCTGTGCAGGAATAGTTTAGGAGCGCTAATGCACATCCCTGAAGCTTGATCCTGAATCGCTCGTCGGCCATATTGCATACAGCAGCTCTTGCACTATTCCTGCACTCCATCAGAGCTTGCTGAATCTGTGGGGTATATCTATATCTATATACCTCTTTCCCTCTATATATATATGTATTTGTATATACTTATGCACTTCTTTTGTGCACAACCGAAATGGATGATCACATTACATTTAGCCATGCAGAAAAAAATGTAAGGCTTGTGTGCATTGCATTTTTGCTGTCATATCTTGTTTGTGTTGCATTATACTTGAAGTTAAGTGCATATCAATAGTCTCATAGCATTATTATTTTGTTTGGATACCACATTTTCAACTGTGCCACATAAATGGATGCATTTACTGTGTAGAAACTATCCTGCACAGTGTTGTACTCTACATACCTGTTCTGTCACAGCTAATGATGCTGCTGCAATTTTTACATTGCTTGAAGAGAAACAGTCAACACTGATGTGGCACAGCTTTCAATTTTATGTGAATGTGCCATGGATTCACATTGGCTTCTACATTGCTTTATAGAGGTTTTGATGCAGTCTGATGCGACAGGGTGTATGTAGTACACATGGATTAGATCTAATGAGTACTGGGTATATGTATACACTTAGATTAAGTCTGATATGGGTGGGTGTGTTTAGTACACTTGGATTAGGTCTGATGTGGTGGGGTGTATGTAGTCCCCTTGATTAGGACTGATGTAGCATGGTGTATGTAGTAGACTCAGATTAGGTCTGAACTGATGAGGTGTATGTAGTACACTCAGACTTGGTCTGATGTGCCTGGGTGTATGTAGTACACTCAAATTAGATCTGATGAATATGTGGTGTATGTAGTACACTCAGATTAGGTCTGATGTTGTGGGGTGTATGTAGTGCACTTGAATTAGGACTGATGTAGCGTGGTGTATGTAGTACATTCGGATTAGGTCTGATGTGATGAGGTGCATGTAGTACACTTAGAACATGTCTGATGTGGCTGGGTGTATGTAGTACATTCAAATTAGAAATGATGAACAAGGGGTGCATGTAGTACACTCGGATTATGTCTGATATGGTGGGGTGTATGTAGCACACTCAGATTAGGTCTGTTGTGGTGGTGTGTGTAGTATACTCAGAATAGGTCTGATGAATATGGAGTGTATGTATTACACTCAGATTAGGTCTAATATGTCAGGGTGTATGCTGTAAACTCAGATTAGGCCTGATGTGGTGGGGCATATGCATATCTCTTGAATTTGGTTTGATGTGGAGAGGTGTATGTAGTACACCCATATTAGGTCTGATCTTGTGGAGTGTATGTAATACACTCAGATTAGGTCTGATGTGGTGGGGTGTGTGCAGTACAATTGGACTAGTTCTGATGTGGTGAGGTGTATGTAGTGAACTTGGATTAGGACTGATGTGGTGGAGTGTATGATGTTGTTGTTTGTCTTTTGGCTTTTTCCCAGTAAGGGGTCGCCACAACAGAACTCTTGTCCGCTAATGATTGGCAGTAGATTTTTATGAAATGCCGAGGTGCCAGCTCGATGACCATCCTTCAACGAAGGCACGCCCATTTACGCACGCATGTCTTTCAAATGCTACCCAACCACGGGGAGAGCATGCAGACTCCACACAGAAGGCACTCCCAAGCCAAGCTGAGAATCGAACGGGAGAAACTTTTGCTGTGAGGTAACAACACTACCGCTGGTGGAGTGTATGTATCGGGTCTATATTAGAACATCGAAAGTTTAATGGTTTGAATCACTAAAGGTCAACCTTTAATGATCGAACCATTAAAATTTCTAATGCTCAGAAAAAATAAATTAAAAAAAAGAAATTCTAAAGGATGTAGGCAGGGGGGCAAGCCCCACTGCATGCCCACACACCCTGCTACTTAAATATACCAACTCTGAGACCACACTGCATTGAAATAAATGGAAATCTCCCCTTACGGTGATTTCCATTTACCCCTTCAACATTTTGCACTTTCGCTATTCTCGTGTCGACAATGTCGGATTTGACATTGTCGGCTTTCGAGAATATAATAGGAAACCGTATGTATCACACTCAGATTAAGTCTGATGTGGTGGGGTATAGATTCATAGATTCATAGGTTCATAGGTTCATAGGTTCATACTAGGCTATCTGCCCTAGGGCATTTATAAGCCTATCCCAGAGTTTTGTGGCTTTCACCACCCCTTTAGTTTGAAGGATACTATGCCCATTATTTTGCTGTGCCTCTGTCAAGCAGTGACACTGAGGTTATCCCTGGGGTATACCTGCGATCTCCCATCCATTGGTCCAGATTTCTCTTGAACAAGGCCAGCGAGGTGCTCTGCCTCACATGAACTGGGATTTTGTTCCACAGCATAGGGAGTCTCTGGGTGATGAATCTGTCCCACCAGCACGTCCTATTAATAGCCGTGTCGAGGTTTAAGTCTCTTGCCCTTGTAGTTCTGATGGATTTAGATTTTTTGAGGTGAAGCATGTTCATTAATTCCGGGTTGGACATGGCCTTGCATGTCAGGCACAGGTCACCTCTGAGCAGTCGGTAAGCAACTGAATAGAGCTGGAGTTCCTTCAGTCGGGCAGCATAAGACATATTTTTGAGACCCTTTATCCTTTTAGTGAGGAACTTTTGGGGCCTTTCCAATTGCTGCAGGTGTCGGGTCAGATACATTCCGAATGGGGCATTGTATTCAATCATTGGTCTGATGAGTGATGAGTACAGGGGAATGATGACCTCCCTTGATCTAGATGTGAATCCCTTCATGATGAGGTGGGCAATGTAGAAGGTCTTCCTAACTACTTTGGCAACGTGAGTGTCAAACGAAAGGTTACTGTCAACCTGGGTCCCCAGATCCCTGATAACCTCTTCTGTGCTTAGTGGATTGCCACCTATATGGTAACTAGGGGTAACCTTGTTTTTCCAGAAGGGAATGACTATGCATTTTTTGGCGTTTAACTTTAGGCCATGGCTCTGGCACCAGTTATCCATTTCTATGAGACCCTTCTGAAGGATGTCTGTGTCAGATGGGTTTTCAACTATGGTGCCCAGTTTGCAGTCATCTGCAAACTTTGTCAGCCATAATCCTTCTGTGTTTGCCTGTACTTCTGAAAAGTAGATGCCGAACAAGAGTGGGCCCAGGACTGAGCCCTGTGGCACACCACTTGTGACAGGCTTGGAGTCTGACATTGCGCCAGCAACTCTGACCCTGTGGGTTCTGTCACTTAGCCAGTTTGCAACCCATCTTGTGATGTATGGGTTTACGTTTAAGCTGGTGAGTTTTTCAATGATACCTGAGTGGGGTATTGTGTCGAAAGCCTTTGCCAGGTCAAGGTAGGCTGTGTGGACTGCCTTGCCCTCGTCAATGGCCTTGGTGACTCTTTCGAAAAAATCAACCAAGTTTAAAAGGCATGATCTGCCCTTGACAAAGCCAAACTGGGTTGGATCCAACGTCTGCAAGTCCCCTATGTCTTTATTTATGAGTTCCATTATGATCCTCTCCATAGCTTTGCAGACCAGGCTTGTCAAGCTGATGGGACGGAAGTTTCCGGGGTCGGTGGAGGCACCTCCTTTGTGAAGTGGGACCACCGTTGCCGTACGCCACTCCTTAGGTACGTATCCTGAGGTGAGACTAAGATTAAACAGTTGCCCTAACTGCGGGTTTAATTCCTCATTGAGTTCGTGGAGCACACAACCAGGGACACCATCTGGTCCCATGGATGCTGTGTTTTTTGCCTTGGAGAGAGCAGTTCTCACCTGAGCATTTGAGATGTTTGGGGGACTACAGTCCTCTGGTATAGATAGACTATTATTCATAGACTGTTACTAGGATAATGACCCAGAGTACCTTTCTAAGTCTAACCAAGTTTTCCTAAAAGAATAATGATGTCCTGCTTCCATATAAAACATTGATGGCCAGATATATATAAGCTACCTCTGTCCATAATGAACATGGATGTCAGGTCTGGTGTAAATTTCCTATTCCCAATTCACTTGTCTATGTTGTACTTAAACTGGCTAATTGACAAACTCAGCTTCACATGGATGGGAAGCTTGTTCCATAGGATGGGGCAGTCTCTGGAACACATATCTGTCTCTTCAGCATATTTTGTTTAAGTCAGAGACAAAAATTCAGGTCCCTAGAACTTGTATTTCTAGTACTTTATTTGACTTACGAAAATGTACGAGATTCTTAATTGTGGGGTTTGCAGTTGCCTTGTAAGCCTGGCATAGATCACCTCTCAGTAATCTATAGGAGACTGAGTAGAGGGAAAGGGCTTTATATGTAGTACACTTGGATTGGGCCTGATGTGGTGGGGTGTATGAAGTACACTCGGTCTAGGTCTGATGTGGTGGGGTGCATGTAGTACACTTGGATTAAGTCTGACAAAGTTGGGGTGTATATAGAATTCTTGGAATAGGTCTGATGTGGTGATGCTTATGTAGTACACTCAGATTAGGTCTCATGTGGTGGGATATGTGAGTACTCTTGAATTAGGTCAGATGTGGTGGGGTGTATGTAGTACACTTGGAGCAGGTCTGATGTGGTGAGGTGTATGTAATATGCTCGGATTAAGTCTGATAAATATGGTCTACAATCAGATCAGGAGATTCACTTATGGGGTACAGATGTACTGTCATAGGTTGCATTTAGTAAGTGACTTTGTAGGATGTGATTACTTGTATTATATGTGTTTGCTTAACCATTGGACAAGCTGACAGAAGATGTGATACTGCAAACCTTCATTTCCACAAATCTACCATCAACAGATATATTCATCTAATCTGTCACCTAAACACTGTACTGTTGTAGTTTGTCACAGGCCCACTGAGGATATGTGCTCTCACAGGTATGTAGCAGTACTCAACACATGTATGATTGGGCTTCATATCAGTTGTTATGTAATGAGCACACCAGGTATGTAACACGCATTTACACTTGACAGTGGCTTGCTAGACCATGCCATACTATTATGGTACTCCAGTATTTACAAAGCATGCTGGCATGCACTTGATTATGTGATGTGCACAATGTCATTCAGTATGGATCTCTCCTGCATATGTGTGTTCTAAGATATATTTATTGAGTAGGGCAACATGAGTGTACTTGTTGCTGTAGAGTAACTAGCAGTATCAGACCTCACTTGCATATACAATGTGAACTATATATGTCCCTGGTGATTTTTAAAGTGTAAACAATAGCTCCAAGTGCATATATTACATGAGCCAGTGACATATTTATTTGTGCATCTGTGTACTTCATTCAGATTTTTGAACACTGTTTTGTGGAATGAATATATAGTTAATGCATTTGTTGCCTTCATCTCAGCACTCCACTATTAGCCTGTGTGCCCCTATGTGTTTCACATATTTCTTGCATGTGTCTTAACATTTTGTTTGGGATAAATCACTGCAATGTTTAGATAGGATATCATACTATTTATTCGGAATTCATGCATCATATTATTTATGACATGCATCGTATGTCTAGTTGACTACTGTGACATTCATATATGATTAATGTCACTATGTAGCAATTCTTTCTCAGTATGGGCATAGCTCTTAAAGTTCTTTGTTGATATTTTAAGACATCTCTGTACAAACTTTCATTTTGCTTTGACACATTCTTGTAATTTACAGCACTGAGGGTACACTTGCATTATACTGTTGCATTGCATAGTGATATGGTGAAATCATGCCCTTTACTGTTAATTTGTCTGCTTTTTTAATTAATTGTGTCTTACAGAGGCCTTAAGACATGATAGCCTACCAATCAACTGACGAAGCTGGAGGAGATGTGCCAGGCTTTAGTCAGAGTAGTCCAAATCCATGAAAAAGGTTGCAGCACCATCTGAAGAGCCAAGACCATTCCATGCTGCCATTCATGAGAAGCAATGACACCATACTCCACTCAAGCCAAGCGATTTGTGGGACCAGATGCAGAAGATCATCACAGATAAGTTCTATACACAGATGCAATCAGTGATTGGCTACTTCTTCAGGGACTTAGCATTTGATATGAGTGACTCTTTCCAGGAGATCACCACAGAGCACATCTGTGAACTTTGACCCACTAAGAAGGTCCCTCAGGTGTTAGCTTGAATATGATAGCCACAAAGGTTATCATTATTATTATCATGGTACATATTTGTGCAGATTATGCCACATGACAGTTGTGCTCTCCCTGTAATTTCCCCTGATAGTGTATAACAGGCTGTTTTTCTAGGTATATTGTACTTTGTCACTTTTTGCTGTGCACGCTGGATGCTCTTAAAGCCTGTGGCTGCCAACCTGTCTTGAACAGGGTATTTAACAGTGTTACTCAAAATCAAGACCCACAGTTGTATGCAGCACAATACTTTGTCATTTGTGGACATCTCTTTTGACATTACCTATCACAGGCATGTACACTACATTAATGAATACCAGATGCTTGCAGTATGGCAGCAGTGGTTTTCATATAGATATACAGCAGTGCATTGGCACTACTTATGCATACCTCTTATATGTATCTGTACTGAGAATTACTAAATTCATGGCTGACCACAGTAGCAAATAACCATCATTGATTACTGTTTGTGTTAAAGTACCTGTCATATTGACAGTTTATACGTACCTTTGGAGTAGTAATGCTGTCATGGTGTGGTATGTGCCTGACTTGCCTTACATTGCATATTACAGGTTTACAGGTAGTCACAAGGCTTGCATTCCAGAAAACCATTGAGGAGCCTAGCCCAAATTCCCAGTTGCAGCAGCCACGGTGGTGCAACAGTAGCATTGTTGCCACACAGCAAGAGGTTCTCCTGTTCGATTCTCGGCTGGAGTTCCTTCTGTGTGGAGTCTGCATGTCTTCCCTGCAGTCGAGTGGTGTTTGAAAGACATTCGTGAATGGGTATGCCTTCGCTGAAGGTTGAGCATCGGGCTGGCAACTCGGCACCATAAAAATCTACTGCCAATCATTAGCGGACCAGAGTTCCGCTGTGGCAACCCCTAACCAGGAAAAACCAAAAAGACAAAAAAAAAAATGCAAGCATTATCTGGTTAAGTGACTTACTCAAAATCACACAGTAAGCAAATGAGGGCTGAGGGAATCTAGCTCTGTACCACAATAACTAAGTCTTACAGCTTTAACCCTCTGTACCAACTGCCATACCCTCCTTATTTTGTACTGTCACCCAACCATATACACCAGTAAATTTTGGAAGAGAGTTCCCTTCATTTTCTGCAGTGTCTCTATTTAGCTTCAAATGCATATAAGAGACACGTCATACTAGTGTGGTAATTAAGTAATATGCTCATCAGTGACACATTGACTATATATATATATATATATATATATATATATATATATATATATATATATATATATATATATATATACATGTGTGTGTGTGTGTGTGTGTGTGTGTGTGTGTGTGTGTGTGTCACTCATCTGGTCAGGATAAAACAGAGGGACATTCATGGGTTCAGTTCAAGCAGCTTTATTACACACAAACATCAGAAATGAAGCTTTGTAACATAAACTTAAATAAACTTATGAACAGACTGACTACCACACTCATACATGTTAACACTCTGGCTGTTTTCTCAAAATGGCACTGCTACCTGCACATGCTCACTATTTATATGCACATGCTTACATCTGGAAATGCTTCTTAAAGGTACATACACATGCTCTGATCTACAATATGCAACTGTCCTACACCCCTGAGTTTGTGTGCCTGGCCCTGACTCCTGTGTATTTCATCACATCAGTTGGTTGTGATTTGTCACCTATTGCATTATGCATGATTAGAGCCTTTCTGCTCTGTTACAATGTGCCATGTTACAGGTGAATTTACTATTCACATGTCTGTCTGTCTGTCTGTCTATGTGGCCCAATATTTCACTTTTGGGATGCACTTGTGAAATTCCTCATCACAGTTATGAACATCATGTTTGTGTACTCTGAGTAGGTTCCACACATCTTGATGTTATGCAGATTATTCATGAATTACACTGTAGTTTTTTTCTTTTTTTTTTTTTTTTTTGTGTATGCCATTTGTAGACTTTGACACATTTCCTTCAAAATGCAATAATTCATTGCTGCATGACAGGTTCAGTGTCACGCATTATTAGCATGTCATCATAAGGCCATGTAATGCAATGTGTGTTGTACATGTCTGTTCATTACCATGTGATTTAACATTTTCTTTCTGCACATGCATTTCTGTGTTTCCCTTCCCACACTGATTGTTGTGTCACATTTTCTAGCCATGGTGTCTGTTACAGCAGGTTTATATTACATTAAGTACTGATGCACCAAAGTTTATGGCAAATTTGTAACTGTTGAACAGTACTCTGTTGTGTGTCTAATTTGCACACAAATGTGCCTTACATGTAGTTATATATCCCTCTGACATACAATCATCATATACTGCAGCATATGTGCCAGTGCTTAGCTAATAATATACAGAACTTTGTTCATGTAATATGTTTATGCACACATTTCCCACATGTGTTACTCATATGTAGACTTCACAGTAAATGTAGTTCATATGCCCTGTGCACATGCTGTGCAATGGTTTCACAATGGTTATTGTGTATTAGATACTTTGCACATTTCAAAATTCACATAATTGCTTGCATATATAGTACAACTAGAACTGGCATATTTGCATTCTTGTGTGATATGTGACAGCATGTATTTGTTTCAGGTGCATTGTAAACATGCAGAGGTACTTAGCTGTAGCAGTGGCTTAGGTTTCCACAGGTAGCTGATATTTGTTTGCACTACACTTGTCAGGACAGTGACACAGATGTATACTATCAATGTTTATGCCATGCACATAGGATAATTAACCTTATTTAGCCCTTCATGTACAAGGCCTTGTCTTCATGGTGTCAGATGTGAGACATCACAGTATTGCTGTACTGCTATCATGGTGCGGTCATAGTAGGGCCCCATCATCATAATCATAGTGCACAGAACCATGATAGATGTCGCTGTGCATGTTGCACTGGTACAACCGGATATACCAGATCAGGGATGGCAAACACGTACAGCTGTATTGCACATGCAGTGCATATAATTAAAGTCCAGAGATGGCACTTGGTATTATATCATTCCACTACCCTTTACTTGCAGTTTCCTGTGTTTATGCATTGATGACTCTTTTCTGCAGCAGGAGCATTTTGCTGCTACCTTTATGGAACACTACTATGTATGACACTAATTTTTATAGTTGGGCTATAACTTACTGTACAGATAATTGCTTCCCACCTGTGGGGTTAGTAGTTCTAACCCGATAGCTTTCCTTGTGATGCTGCATGAGTCTGAATGTTTCTTACTTGTAGACTATGCTGACTCTGTACATCTCCAGAGCTGCAAATCTAAGGCATCTGGGCAGCTACAGATATGTCTGTATGTATTCTAATATCTTTCCGGACAGATATTGCCCACATACCATGCCATCAGTCATTCCTAAGTTACAGTAAGGTGCTCAAACACAGTTTATAACACTAAGCAATGATGTTTTATACATTTGTGCATTAATTTGCATTTGTTGGCATGAGGGGCAAGTATGGCTTTCAACCCTTCCTTGCTACTGCTTTTGTTGCCATCGCATGCTCCCTCCTGTATTGTCAGCTGTTTGTTGTATGTGTGCCACATCCTATCCCTTTGTATTTTACCACCATGTGCTTGTATTTTGTGATGTCCATTGTATTATATGTTTCTTTCAGACCCATTTCTCCTCTGCTATTTGCCAACAGCTCACCTGTCCTTGTTTTTCCAAAAACCCTTCCTCTGATTTTCCTTTCTTTTCCTCCATGGGTGTGACCTCCTTTAACTTCACTCAACTTCTACTGTCTTATCGCTTTGTTCCTTGGTGTGTGTGATTCCTCAACCTTCTCACTCTTTACATGTTTTTAAGATACTTGCATGATGTAATGTTAGTAAACACTGCTCAATTCCATGCTAATTCCATATTGATCTTCATTTACATACTACATTGCTTGGTGGGTTTCTTCTGCAGTACTCAGCGTAGTCCACAGAGTTGCTACAGTCTTTTAGAGTCAAGCTCATTATCATTAGTTAGTACTCAGAAATATTATTTTCTGCACAAAGGGCATTACAATTAACAACAAACCATGTCCATGGTTAATTTTGCCTCACTTTGCTAACATTTAAAGAATTCAGTCTGGGTCTATGTTTGTCTGGCAAGCTGTAAGTCCTTGAATCATAGCCTTTTTGCATGTGTTGGATGTATGAACTTATATCTCTCTCTCTCATCAAGAGTTATGTTCTAACTGTGGTCTAACTACCTGCGGTATTTACTTGTAAATGCTGAGTTATTAATAACCTGGTTCCTTTTACAATACATTTTCCATAGTTAGATATTTTCCTTGAAGCATATTCCCTAAAAACATAAGATTTATTTTAATGTCTGAGCAATTGGAATGTGTAGCCTTCTTAGACTATAAGTCCGGTCCTTGGTAGGATAATTCCTATTGAGTTTGTAAGTGATCAAGGAGTCCTCAATGCCTGTGTACAGATGATGGAGATACATGAAGGGCCATGATTTTGAGTAACTCTGTGTTTGGTATGAATCTCATGTGAGTTATTTTTAGACTTCTGTGCTGTGATCCATAAGAAGCACTACATTTGAACAAAATGATGCTGATTAGCATGCTCAGTACAAGCATAACTCCAGGCTATGGCTTGTACATTAATTACTTAAAGTTGTCTTTTTTTTGTTTGGATTTCATGACTATGGTGGCCCAATTGTATAAAAGCTATTTTCTGTAGGTCCAGGGAGTAAAGGACCAGAGATACAATTACATTTTAGGACATTCACAAAGGCAAGATATAAGGTTATAATACATAAAGGTAACAAGAAGTATGCATTAATGTTTGACTGGATTTTTATGCTGATTTCTGTGTCATACAGTGATAATTTCAGTCAGGATACCTGTTCATTATATTAACAATGTTTTGATAAAAACTACTGTACTATACCATAGTGATTTATCAGTACCAATGATTGCTACACAGTTGTGTGATGTCATTTAACTAGACTGCTGAGTGAATGTATACCAATGTTATTATTCAGGAATTCCAAAATTGAAAGATGGTAATGCGTACTTGTGAAAGGAGACATCAAAGGTGTATGCATGGTCAGTAGAGGAAGTAGAGATGACCAAACGTTATTGTGCTTGATGTCAAATGGTCAAACAATGCTGCACAAGTCAATCTTATATTTACACGGTTCTACAAATCGAAGACCGACGCGAATCGCGAGTGGCAGAACATCGACAGTGCAGAAGACCGACACGGATGACAACACCGGATGACAACCGACCGACATGGGGAAAAAAGGAAAAAGTGTGAGTATGCGGACGGGACGATAGGTAGAAGGCAGGTAAGTGTGGAGATTGACGGTCTGTGGGGATAGGGGTGGGTTAAGTGAGTTCGATAGGGTGGGTTAAGTGAGTTAGGGGACCTTAGGGTTAGAAGGTTTTAGTGTGGCTTGTAAGGATTTTGGTGTGCTTGTGTTGTGTGTGTGGTTTGTGGAATGGGATGTGTTTTGTTTTAATTGTTATTGTGTGTGTGCAGTGTATGGGTTTTCGTGTTTGGTGTTGTGTGGTTTCGACTATGTCAGGTAGAACCATTTACACACATATTTACAAAGTGAAATTAGTAGAGTAGAGAGTCACAGATATATATAGATTCATAAGGAATCACAGTGCAGTTGTGTAGTGCAAGCATGGAAAAATACCATTCTCTGTCATGCCAAACAGTAACTGTAAAGGTATACATAGGCAGTGTACACTACTGAACAGGTGTCTCTGCTCAGCCCATATCATCCAAATAGATTACATTGAAGCAACTTCTCTATAGTGCACAACCCCCGCTACTGTGCCGAGGTGATCAACACATATTAAAAGTAGAGCCTTAGCAGCATACCTGCTACCAGAGTTTGCACAGCACCAGGGGTGTAAGGCATGGCTACTTGTATAGCACCTTGCTGCTTGTTTCCCCCACCTACAAAAGTCAGACATATACATAACACACGGTGGCACTTTTTTCACCATACGTATCACCACCCCAGTTATTTATAATATATGTTAGAAGTAGTCATAGCCAAAGCATACGGTTAACAGTTCTTAGCAGGAAAATGGCCAGGACAGAGGATAGGTGAGCCATGAGAAAAGGAGGATGATAACTAGCAGTGGCATGCTCACAAGAAGAGATGAATGCACTAACACTGCAAGAAAGAGGACTGGAATCTGAGATACACTTTTAAGCAACAGATTTTCTTTTCCAGTTAAGCAGGAAAGAAATGAGGGATGGGGGTAAGCTATTCAATGGATAAGTGGATATAGAAATTGTGTGTGGGAAAAGTAGAAGGATAAATATACAAACATAAATCAATTCAGGTCAGCAGGGCTGGATGTGCATACATATGGGTGGAGTCACAATGGATTGACACAGACATAGAGGTGGTAGACCTATGATGTTGCAGACACACTACATAGGAGGTCACATGTGTTAGATGTAAGGTAGAACCCTCACCATGGGAAGCTCCCAAGACTGGCTACAGAACCAGTAGCATAGATAGGGCAGAGTGAATGGGACAATCACCTCTGGCGCTGTTGGCTTAATTTTAAAAAGTTCAACCTGGGAACAGGAATACACAGGTGGTGGTATTCCCACCTTCACTGATACCCAAAGGGGGCTTGGTCACAGATACATTACTCAGGAAGCTTGATTATAGTAACATGGTAATGACATCACAAATATATTAGCATGGTATTAATCCTAATCCAATTTCCTATTAATATCCCTTGTGGAATTTACTTTTAAATTAGCAATTAAAAAGTTACATTAATGCAAAGAAATGTATATTTTTTGCAAGAGAGTAAATTACAAAAGGAAATAGTACCATATATCTAATCTAAAGAAAAGCTCATTTATTTATTTATGTTTGTTTTCTGGGGTAGAGCACTGATCTCCATACACCTTTTTCAGACTCAGTTCGAGAGTGGTGTCTGGTTAAGTGACCTGCTCAGTGTCAAACATTTAGGTAATTGGTGACAAATGTACATGTCACAAGGGGGAAAATCACTTAAATCAGACTTTTTTATATGGCAAGTTGAAATCATTAAGCAAGAAATAAAATACATTTGGAAAAAATGAAGCATTTTGAACTTGCAGCTGTCATTTAACCAATTCTGGAAAAGCCCTTATGATGCTCTTAGAACTACACCTGTGAAAAGCATGCAGTGGTGGCAGCAAAAGCTGGCATATTCATCTGGAGATTCCTTTATCAAGGGGGTGGAGATGGGGGCTGACAAACATTCAAACAAGACACTACAAACTTATCATCCAGGCACTTGCAACCTGCTGTGTACCTTACTTAATCAGTCAATGTACACACCAAATTATTAAAATTATCCTAAAATCATAACTACTTAATCTGAACATACTCTAAAATCTAACCCATGTGAAACTCACGTTATCTTGAAAATCTCACAATACACTTTACAGCTGCCCATTCACAGAAAGGGGCTTTGCACATAATTGCAGCTCTTTTTGAAGCATTCTTTCTGTTAAGCATGACATTCATTAATTTGTGTAACTTCTATTTATTACATTTCTTGTGTAGTGAGAAACAGTTTATGAATATCCAAAGTGCCTAGTGCCGTGATGCTTTGAATATTCATAAAGTAGAATTTGGTGTTGTTGCCATTGGATGATGGGATGGGGCTTGGGAGTGGTATGCTACTGTACCTCTGATCCAAGACTGATCTTTCTGCACTTAAGCACTGTCTCATTGAGGGTGCAATGCATTGATGTAAAATTTAAAAAGAAAATGATATTTTTAATCAAACATCATTTCCCCCTTTAAGGGAAATTTCAAAGCATACCATAAATGTATGTCCAAGAAGTCCTACATGACTCCCGCCCCAGTTATGTCATCTAGCTTGGGTGCTGCCCCAAAAAGACACGTGATTGGCTAAGCAGGTAGAGGATCCTGTGCCACAGTGTGATAGACAGAGACTGAGGAGACAGAAAAAAAAACAGCTAGTCTCTGAAGTAAGTATTGCAAACTACTGAATGGGTTATTGGGAGAAATGTTTCATTTTGATGTCATTTGGTGCTTATGCATACATGGATGGACTACTGAAGGGGTCATTGGGAGAACTGACTAATTCTGGTGCTTGTGCATACATGGACATAATACTGAAGGGGTCATTGCGGGAAATATTTCACTCTGCTGTTTATGCATCCATGGATGGTCTACTGAAGGTGTCATTGGGAGAATTGACTCATTCTGGTACTTGTGCATGCATGGACATACTACTGAAGGGGTCACTGAGGAAAATGTTTAACTCTGCTGTTTCTGCATACATGGATGAACTCCTGAAGGGTTTGTTGGAGGAAATGATTCATTCTGGTGCTTGTGCATGTTTGGATGGACTACTGAAGAGGTTGTTGAGAAAAATGTTCCATTGTGGTGCTTGTACATACTTGGACAGATGGCTGAAAGAGTTGTTGGGGGAAATGTTTCATTCTAGTTCTTGTCCATACATGGACAAACTGCTGAAGGGATCTTTACAGGGAAGTGAATCATTTTGGTGTCATGTTCATAGGGGCATAGGTGTTTGCTAGGCTAATGACCACAAGGGCCTTTTTAAGCCTAGCCATGCATTCCAGATCTCTGACAAGTTCTGATGCCCTTGATAAGTATAAGCATGGGTCTGGGAGGTGAACCATTTACAGGTTACCTGTGTCTCTTAGAAACATATGTGCCAAACCAGGGATGAATTTCTGGTTTCCAATCCAATTGTCCAAATTCAACTTGAATTGGGTTATGGAGGAACACTGCTTTACATGGACGGGGCGCCTGTTCCATAGACCTGGTAGTCTCTGGAATATATATCTATCTCTCCAGCAGGTCTTGTTTATATCACAGGCAAGGTTTAAGTCTTTAAAATGGGTAATTCTGGTGCTGTTTGTTTTGTGGATATGCAAGAGGTCCATCAGAGTGAGGTCTGACAATTCCCTGTATGCCAGACATAGATATCCCCTCAAAAGCCTGTAGCAGACAAAATACATGAATAGGGCCTTGAGAAGGTCTGCATAGGACATTTTACTTACACCCTGTATTCTTTTAGTGAATAACCTCTGTGGACTTTGCAATTGTTGGATATGCTTGGTTATGTACGTAACAAAGGGGGAACTTTACTCAATGATAGGTTTGTTGAATGCAGAATACAGTGGAACAATAACTTTCTTGGACTTAGATGCCATACCTGTGTTTACAAGTTGCACAATATAGAATGCTTTCCTCACTACTATAGACACATGATGGTCAAAGGATAGATTACTACCTATGTGTGTCCCTAAGTCCCTGACTACTGGATCAACTCTAAACGGTGTGTTGTCAATATGATAGTTACCAGGGATGGATGACTTCCCAAAGGATACTATTATGCATTTCTTGGCAATTAGTTTTAGTCCATGGCTCTGATCCCAGTTGTTTGTCTGTGTCAGCCTCTCTTGGAGAACATTTGTGTCAGTGTGAGATTCAATGACAACTCCTAATTTGCAATCATCTGCAAATTTAGTCAGCCAAAGACCACTGACATTGGCCTTGACTCCTGAGAAGTGAATGCCAAAAAGGACTGGTCCAAGGACTGATCACTGAGGGGCACCACTTGTGACTGGCCTTTTTGCAGAAGTGGACTCCCCAATTCTAGCATCCTGAGTCCTGTCTGTGAACCAGTTGGCTATCCACTGGGTGACATATGGGTTTGTACCTAACCTCTTGAGTTTGTCAACAATGCCAGAGTGATGTATTGTGTCAAATGCCTTGGCCAGGTCTAGGTAGGCAGTGTAAACAATTTTACCCTCATCCATTGCTTTGATGACCTTCTCAAAGAATTCCATCAGGTTGAGTAGGCATGATCTATCCTTGATGAAGCCAACTGGGTTGGGTCCAGTGTCTGGAAATTTATATCTCTATTGATCATCTCCATGATAATTCTTTCCATGGCCTTACATGTAAGACTAGAGAGACTTATGGGTCTGTAGTTTCCAAGGTTTTAGATGGCCTACCTTTTCTCAGAGGGATGACTGTTGCCTTTCTACATTCATGAAGCACAAAACATGTTTGGAGGTTACAGTTAAATAATAATTCCAGAGGCCCTGATAGGTCATGTTTCATGCTATTTAGAAAGCATCCTGAGAAATTGTCTGGGGCCCATTGATGCAGTGCTATTGGTCTTGTAGAGAGCATTATGGACCTGATTGAGAAAGAGAAAGAGCGGTAAAGTTGGTGCTGAATTTAGGTTTGCTATATCTTCTGGATCAGTACAGGTGGCTCCATCTACAATGAGCTCTGCACACAATTGTGTATTGCCTTTGAGGTGGTGGACATAGCTAAAGAATGCTTTGTGGTTGCCATTGGCTTGGGAGGTCAAACTTACCTCATATTTGGCTTTGGTGGACTTTATTTGTCTCTGAGTGCTTGTGTATACATGGCCAAACTGCTGAAGGGATCTTTGGGAGAAATTATTTATGTTGGTTTATGTTGGTGCTTGTGCATCCTGAAGGGATGTTGGGGGGTGTATTTATTTATTTATTTATTTATTGACATTTGTTTACCGGGATAGTCCACTGGGCCAAGCAAAGCCAATTTTCAGTGGAGGCCCAGGGAGAAAAGCTCCACAAGCATCATGATTACAATATAAACAGTACAAGGATAAACTAATTTCAAAGAAGACATTTATGTATACAGAGCATACAGGCTGAACTTGGCACAATGAAATTCAAGTATGTTTGATAAATAGGAAAAGTGCAATTATCAAATTACAGCTGACATAGCGGAGTAGGTGACATTATCCAATGGCAAGTAATCATAATATAGTAAGGTAATACGTTCTGAAATATGTTAAAAGAAAAATAGCACACAAGTTAGAAAAATTATTCAGGGTGTTAGAGTAAGTATGTGTGAGAGCTATATGACTGGGTGGTAGTTAGTGGTAAAAGAAAGTGAGTGTGAAATATACTTGAAGTGAGCACAGAGAGAATATAAGGAGGTAGGTGGGAAGACTAAGTTATAGGAAGAGGAGATTGAGTACACTTACAGATTCTGATGGAGTAGAGATGATTAAGAAGAGCTGTTTTGAAGGAAACAGTTCTTTGGGTGATATGAATAGTTAGGGGAAGGCTGTTCCAGGTTTTAGCTATTGCCCAGGAATATAGTAGTTTGCCAGCTGGTAGCTTAGGTTTATGAACTTGCAATATGTGTTGGTTTTCTGATCTTAAGGACCTACTGGGATTGTATTGAGTAAATAAGGAATTTATGGCAGGGCTATCCTAAGGTTTCATAAATATTTTGTGTGTGACAGTTAGTTTAGGAAGTTAGGAAGAGAGGGATTTCAAGCCAGCTTACAATTCATATTGGTGTGCAGTGGTGTGTGGAAAAGTGAGTATTTATTGCAAATTTGGCTAATTTGTTATAGCATGTTTCCAATTTAGATTTCAGTGAGGATTGGAGGCTGGTTAGCAATGGGGCACCATAGACAAGAGAAGGTAGGAGGTGGCTGTTAAGCAAGTACTTGTTTAGTAGATAGTGAAAGGAATAGATTATGTCCATAGAGAAGACCTAATTTTGTGGATTTTACTGATGTTGTTTTGTATGTGAAGGTCAAATCCATGTATCTATGGTGGTATGCTGATTGAGAAATTTACTGTAGTTGTGTGTGGTTTTCAGAGGAGAAGATAATAGTGGAGTTGTCTGTGTACTGAACAAGAGACCCTTGGTAAAATGAGGAGTGGAGGTTGTTGATAAAGATATTAAACAGTATATTAAACAGTAAGGCACCTAATATGGAGACTTGTGGGCACCAGTGGGGTTGTAGACACATGGGGAGATGGAGTGATTCTGTTTTACAGCATGTTGTCTGTCGGATAGGCAGTTTTCAACCATTTGAGGGCTGGAGTAGATAGTCCAATGCTGGAGATTTGGGAAAGGAGAGAATGTGAGATGATATCAAAATCCTTCCATAAGTCCAGAAACAGAGTGAAGACAAGTTTTCTGGAGTCTTGGGGTTTATTGACTTGGTCCACGAAGGATATTAGGGCAGTAGAGGTACTGTGACATGGTCTTAAACAATGTTGGGTTTGGGAAAGGATTTGATTGTTGAGAAGGAAGTGTAATAGTTGCATGTGTATACATTTGTCAATGAGTTTGTCAAGTAGTTTGGAGAAGGGGGCAGAATAGCTACAGGGTAGAAGTGATTCATTTTAGTGCAGGTACATGCATGGGCAAACTGCTGAGGAGATCTTTGGGGAAATGTTTAATTTTGATGTCATACATGGGAACACTACTTAAGTGATTGCTAGGAGATTTAGAGAAAGAAAGCAGCAATGCAGCAAAGCCAAGAGCAATTTTAATCATATATTGTACTTTATTTTTAAAACAAGGATACAGTAAATCCTTCCACTTTGACTCACTGAAGATTAAACCCCTCATGATGAGGCTCACTGGAACTTGTGTTTTTTATGGGGGGGGCAGGCACCCCTGCATCTCCAATGTGGTGGCGAGCTACCCATACCCTCCAAATTTATATTGTTAGTACCCTATTGGAAAAAGTAACGTTTGTCTCTGTTTCTCATGAAAGCAGTGTCAGAGTGAGCATATGTCTTAACTGCTTAGCACAAAAAATCTGGACAAAGCCTAAAATATTGGGATGAAAGGCACAAAAATAGCGACAGGTTTTAAATATTGCTCTTATAAAATGCAAACTAAAAAAATGCTATAATAACAAGATTTGTATTAGCATGCATTTTCTGAAGAAAATGAGGTCTGAAACACAAATGTATGTCATTATTTGATAAGTTTATTCCTCTCTGATTTGCCAGAAAACCACAACGTTTAGGAGATGTGTGATGATGTGAGGTATTGCCATCTACGCCAGGAGAATTAGAGCAGCAGATGTGTAACATATGCCAGCATAGCTAGCTGTAATTTTGCAAAGACTTATATGTCTTTGTATATCAAATGGATTTGTACAGATGCTTGGGTTGAAAAATGTATTTGTAAAGCTGCTTCTGTTAAAAATGTACCAACAGTGAGTCCTGACTGTATTGTAACTGATTACATGTATATGTTTTAACAGATAATACTGGAAGAGAATAGGTTAAGCTCAGCCCCTGCTAAGTTTTAGAAAAATATCCTGAAAGTAAAATATCTGGTTTAGGCCATAAAGATTGTATCTTACAGTTCTGATTACAGCCAGAGACTAAATATCTGTGTGAAAGAATGGTTTATTAGCTCCTGTAGGAAGAGTGGAAGTGTTTATGGTTTTAGAGCTTCCAGATATTATAATACATCTCAACAAAGTTCTATATGTATGTATGGTAACAAATACATATTAAATTCTGGTTCAGTTTCTATTGATAGGGGTAGCTTAGGAACCAGAAGTCAGAAAACAAGATATATGTGATTTCATTCTGTTTTAATACCAGATGAGAGAGAAGTCTCAGAGCACTTTGTTTTTGGAACCTGAAAGAAGGACCCCCTCACCTACTTCATCTTGCCTTGCTATAGTTAGTGACCAGGGAATAGCAATTCTATAGATCAGTCAGGAAAATATAGTGAGATTAGTTAAGTACTGCTTTTCTGTATCAGTGTGAATCAATGTGTCTGTTTTATTTTAATATTTTCTGTTATTGAATCTCTGGTGCATATTGTAAATAGATGATTAGTATTTTAATGTTCTTTTATTATTTATTATTAAATATATTTAAACTTTTCATTGTGGCTGGTCTTTTAGAGAATATTTTAATCTCCAAGAGTACTTATATATATATATATATATATATATATATATATATATATATATATATATATATATATATATATATATATGGGTTCCTATCAGTTCACCGACAGTTCAGAACATCGACACTCACATCTTCGACACCACATCATCGACAGTTCATAACATTGACGATTCAGGTAAGCGATCTTCCCCCTTACAAGACCCATGGTAGCACTTGTTTCTCTTTTGCAACGCGTAAGGTTTATGTGATTCTTTACAATTTACCCTGACAGCATTGTCCTTACCTTCGTAACAGAGAAATGAGTGCTACCATGGGTCTTGTAAGGGGGAAGATCGCTTACCTGAATCGTCGTTGTTATGAACTGTCGATGATGTGGTGTCGAAGATGTGAGTGTCGCTGTTCTGAACTGTCGGTGAACTGATAGGAACCCATATATATATATATATATATATATATATATATATATATATATATATATATATATTTTATGACAGCTCTGGCTGCTCCTGAAAGCCTTGCTGTTGGTCATACTACCATTTGCATTAATATTAATTTCACTCAGTATAATTGGGTACTCTTGTAAGAGCCTTGGAGTAGCTGGCTTTGGAGTGTCTGGTGGCAGCATGACTACCTCATATGTGGGCAGAAGGTGGCATAGCTAATTAAACTGTGCTAGTCTTTCCCGTGTGTGTGTGTGTGTGTGTGTGTGTGTGTGTGTGTGTGTGTGTGTGTGTGTGTGTGTGTGTGTGTGTGTGTGTGTGTGTGTGTGTGTGTGTGTGTCTGTGTGTGTGTTTGTGTTTGTGTGTGTGTGAAAATCAAATCTCAATGAGTGTGTGTGTGTGTCAGCTGTTTGGAGCAGTGGCATGAAGCATTGGTTTCACAGAGAGAGTGGTGGAGAAGTTGGCTTGGACACTCCGTTGAGGTCTCAACTCTATAGCTGTGCCAGTGGGAAGTTTTACTGGGGATCTGGAGAGAGACAGACAGTGAAATCCAGACCCCAGATTGAGTGTGTTCCCTGTGTGCACTTAAGGCAAAATGTGCTTGATACAGAGAGCTGCATCTGGAAATACTGGTTGTATCCATTCTTGTTCCAATTGAACGTCCCTCTCTTGTGCCAATGGTGAGGATTCAGGCTTGTTGATTACTGGCCTTGAGTGGGAAAATCACAAGGAAAAATTTGGACATTCTGCAAAAATCTGGACAGTTGAGAGGTGTGGTCAAGGGCCACCGCTAAGTATTCAGCACATGTTGCTTAATATTCTAAAAATCCATTTTGTTACCTAAGTGAAATAGGAAGAAAAAATCAATCAAAAATGGTGTTGCCCAATCAAAAATGAGGCCCCACTGTACTCTGTATATTTAAGAGGCTTCTTGAGGTCTCCATTAGAGTATCTTGAAATTATCATGATTACTGCAGATTTGCTGAATAACAAATTGTGCTGCCCATAGTTGACACTGTATATCTGAGCAAGGGATTGGTGTAGGGCTTTGGAAACCTTTCTTCTTCCTTTGGCATTTAGGCAGCTGAATAGAATCATAAAATAGGACAGGTATATGTAATGCAGTATACAAATAATGTGTTTCATAGTTAGCATTATTACTGGACTTTTATAAAATGTGAGTTATAATTATAATGAGGCTAATTTTAGCTCAGACACCTCCTTTATTGATGACTAGCATGAGAATTGGATATAAACTTGTCATGGTTTGTTTTGTGCAGTAACAAAAGAATTGAGTAAGCATGCATGTGTGTGTGTGTGTGTGTGTGTGTGTGTGTGTGTGTAAACTCATAGGTTAGTACTAGGCTATCTACCCTTGTGGGCTATTTTAACCTTAGACAAATTTCCCATACCACAGGTAAGAATCAAACCCTGTACCTTCTGTGCATGAGATAAACCCGGTATGACTTATATTGTCAATAACAATTTAATCCAAGGGACTATTTTTTTCTCAACAATTGTTGATTTATTCTCTTGCTTACTTGCTTACTCTTTACATTTATCTTAATTTGTTTTATTTGGAGCTTATTTTATAACTGAAATAAGGAATTCAGAGCTACAGCCTATATTGTCTAGTATGGCACACCCCTGTTGCTAACCAGTAACCACACTCATTGTAAGTATGTAGTATATTATTATGCCACTGGAGCATGCTGTTAATAAACCACACATTCTGGGTAAATGATGCAGCGTTCACTGGACTAGCATTGACTATTAAAACATTCCCTGGGATTCAATAAGGTTTTTTTTTTCTGTGCAGGAATAGTGTAGCCACTCCTACATGGAATATGTCTGCCGAGCAATACAGTAAACAAGCCTTGGGACTTGCATGAGCCTGCTAACACTATTCTGCCACAGAAACAACTGGTTTATACTAATGAACTCATTTGCTGGTGAAAACCATGCAAATGAGGTCAATTAGTGATCCAGTAAGCAGGCAGGCATCCATGGCAGAATAGTGTAGCTTGCAGAAATGTATTCGGCTACTAGCCAAATACATTTCTGCAAAAATCAAAATGAAGGCATGTCAGCTCAAAGTAAAGCATGTATTGCAATCCTTAGGCATGCCAATGGCCAAATATATGACTACTGGCATGGGAAAGTGTTGCAAAATTATAAAATTCAAAGTTTATTTTTTTCTTACCTATCTTGGCTGTTTAAGCACAGGGCAGCGAAGCACAAATGGGATCATGCCAGAAATAAAGAAAAAAAATGTGAAAAGGCAATTTTAAGTGAAATCTGCAGTTTGCCATTATAGTCTATGGCATGCAGAATCAAAATAACAGCAGGAAACAGTGGTTGCTAAGGGAAAAGGCTCTGGTGTAGTGCTTTAACTAGGGCTAAGGCAGTGGGGTATGCTAATGAGGGAAATTTACTGAACCACAAAAAGAAGACAAGTGCCAAACTGCACCTAACTGTGTAGGAGCTATAAGGCAGTGGTGTAAGCAGGAGAACAGCTGACATGAAAAGGGGGTGTGTCATGCTTGGTGAAAGCACATTGGAGCTCCATGGCTCACATTTGAACTTAGCTAAGCAAGGGTATGTGTCTGAGGCTATATTGACTTATTCCATGAAATGAAGAGCGTGTTCATGTCCAGGGAAGGGTCACTTCTCATTGTATACCTTAGCTAAAGGGGTTTACGCACCGGGTTAAAAAAAAAAATGGAAATAGCAGGACTGTTTACATTTGGGCACCGAGTTTGTGTGGGATGCCTCAGGGCTTAAAAGAGGTGGAAAGGTGGAAAAAGAGGTGGAAATGGGAAGGGAAAAAAGGAAAGAAAGGCAAATAGCAGAATAAAAGCAATCAAGTACAAATAAAATAGCAAGGAGATGGAATGTATCATTGCCAGCCAATCATACAGGCAGCATCTGCAGCACAACAGTATAAACTGTGCAAACACCTTTCAGTCTGGTTTTCCCACAAACCTTGCAAAATTGTTGTGCACATGTGGGAGAATTTTAACCAAAAAAATGTTAGGGGCTGCTGTTGCTTTAATTGATTAGTATGTGCTAGAGGCTGAGGACAATGAGGAGGATAATGCTGACAACCATCCCAGACTTAGGAGGAAGAGAAGAGTGTTCAGACCCAGGGTTCCCTACCAAGGGCTACATGATCTGGAGATAGTAGAGTGCTACAGGGTGGACAGAGACATACTTCAGCAAATCATCAAGCTGTGCTGGCCTCAACTCAGACCCAGAGCCAACAGAGGGGAACCCATCCCAGTGGATATCAAGTTATGTGTAGCCTTAAGAATACTAGCTACAGGTACATTCCAAAGACCTACTGGGGACATCATGGGGGTCTCACTGGCATCAGTATCCAGAGAACTCCACCAGTTCCTGGATGCCATGCTACAACATGCTGGTGAGCACATATATTTCCCCAACACCCGTGAGAAGAGGACCAGAATATGCATCTCTTCCACCATATAGCAGAATACACAGAGGTACTGAGTGCCACAAACTGTATGCACATCCACATCAAATCACCACCCGGTGAACAGGGTAGTGTCTACATAAACCGCAAGGGCTTCTCCTCCATCAACTACCAGGTCATGTGCAATGCCCAGGGCATTATCATGAATGTGTGTGCTGGCAGTCCTGGAAACTATCACGACTCCTATATCTGCATTCATCATAGCTGTACCAGGCATTTGCCAGTGGGGCCTATATAAGCCTAGCCAAAAAGGTACCCTGGCTTTTGCCACCCAACAAAATTATTTTCCTGTGCCCCTGTCGAGTAGAGCCACAGAAGTGATCCCCAGGGTGAATTTCCTATTTTCCTTCCAATCATCAAGGTTTATCTTGAAGAGTGCTAATGAGGAGCTCTGTTTGACATAGAAAGGTAGTCTGTTCCAGAGTATGGGAAGTCTCTGGGACAGGAATCTATCCCTCCAGCATGTTCTATCTATTGTGCTGACAAGGTTTAGGTCCCTACAGCATGTAGCTCGGAGGGATTGGGATTTCTTTAAGTGGAGCATGTCCAACAGCTCTGGGTTTGACATAGCTTTGTATGTTAGTCAGAGATTGCCTCTGAGTAGGCGATATGCGACGGAGTAAAGCTGGAGTTTTTTGTGACAGTCTGCATACGGCATCTGTTTGAGGCCAGTAATCCTCTTTGTGAGGTATTTATGTGGCCTTCCAGTTGTTGTAGATGTCTTGTGAGGTACATACCAAAAGGGGCATTGTACTCTATAATGGCTCTAATGAGTGATGAGTAGAGGGGAACGATGACCCCTTTTTTCCTGGATTAGAAACCTTTTGTAAAGAGGTGTGCCATGTAGAAGGATTTCCTGACCACTGTGGTGATGTGATTATCAAAGGAGAAACTACTGTCCACCTGTGTCCCAAGGTCTCTTATCACACTTTCAGTATTAATTAGACTACCACCTATGTGGCAGTTCATGGGTACAGAGTTTTTACCCAAGGGGATGACAGTGCACTTTTTGGCATTGAGCTTCAGGCCATGGCTTTGACACCAGGCATCTGTCTCAGTGAGGCCTTTTTGTAGAATGTCTACATCGTTAGGAGTTCCGATTATGGCTCCTAGTTTACAGTCATCTGCAAACTTCATTAGTCAAAGACCTTCTGTGTTAGCCTGTACTTCAGAGAAGTAGATACCAAACAGTAGAGGACCCAGGACTGAACCCTGTGGTACTCCACTTGTCACTGGTCTGAAGTCGGATTTGGAGTCTGCTACTTTCACAGTGTGGGTTCTGTCCATGAGCCAGTTGGTAACCGATCTTGTAACATAGGGATTTATACCTAGTTTAGTGAGTTTATCTATAATTCCAGAGTGGGGGATGGTGTTGAAAGCTTGGTGAGATCCAGATATGCTGTGTGAACCACCTACTCTTATCTATGGCTTTAGTGACTCCTTCAAAGAAGTCTATCAGTTTAGGAGACATAATCTGCCTTTTACAAACTGGGTGGGGTCCAGAGTTTGGAGATTACCAATGTCTTTGTTTATGAGATCCATGATGATACATTCCATGGCCTTGCAGACTAGGCTCATCAGGCTAATAGGGCAGTAGTTCCCAGGGTCTGTCGTGGCTCCCCCTTTGTGGAGTGGGATAACCATCACGGTGTGCCATTCAGTGGGCACAAAGCCTGAGGTGAGGCTATAATTGAACATAGTACTTAGGTGGGGTGCCAGTTCATTCTGTAGTTCATGTAGAACGCAGCCTGGGATATTGTCAGGTCCCACTGATGCTGTGTTCTCGGCTTTGGAGAGTATGTTTTTTACCTGTGCAGCCATGATTACAGGAACTTTGATTTCTTCCAGTATAGAGATGGGCTTTCTAGGGGGTGAGAGAGGGGTAAAGTTAGCACTGAATCTATCTGCCAAGATGTTGGCAATATCAGTTGGTTCTGTATATTTAGTGCAATTGTGCTATAACTCAGAGCAGATCTGAGTGTTGCCATTGTGATTCTTGACATAGCTATAGAATGTGGTTGTCTTTAGAGTCAGTGGCAATTCTGTTTTTGTAACTAGCTTTGGAGGATTTTATGAGGGATCTCAGCTTCCTATTGAGGCTGACCAGGGAGTTCCTCCAGTTATGGTATTTTACTCTTTTTTGCAACAGTTGCTTTCTTCTGTTGTAGAGTTTGTTTATGGCAGACGACCACCAGATTGGCTTCCTTTTTTTGGAGAATAGCATCTTGGTTCTGTTAGGGATAGCATGATCCATGCACTTGTGTAAATGCTTATAAAGTGCATTTGTGTAGGATTCAGCAGTCGTACCTCTATTGTCCGTCTGCATGGGTGTCATGAAGTTTGCCACTTCTGTCTTAAGAAGTGTGAAGTTGGATTTGGAGAAGTTTTTTGTGGTGGTTTCCCTAATGGGGGGCTGGGGGCGGGATGTGGATGTCTAGGGTTATTAGCTTGTGGTCGGATCTGACTAACGAGGAATTGACCTGTGGTGTGGAACACCGGTCGCCCATGTTGGTAATGACTAGGTCTAGGATATTGCTGCCCCTGGTAGGGGTTTGAATAACTTGATCCAAGGCATTGGAATTTATGAATTCCAGAAAACGTTGAGCAAAAGAGTTGGTGCATGAGTAGTTTTCCCAGTTAATGGTGGGGTAGTTGAAATTGCCCATTATTAGGGTGTTGGGTTGTACCCTAATATTTTCCAGTGTATCAAGAAATGAGGAGAGGGAATCCTGGGACATGGTAGGGGGTTTGTAGCAAGCTACAATTTGGATTGCGTTCTTGCCCAGAGTTAGTTGCACTTGGATAATCTCGGATGCATTATGCTGTGCAACTAGCCTGGAGGTGTGGATATCCTTAATGAATATGGACATGCCTCTGCTTTTAGTGCTTTGGTCTGGGTTAGGTGGCTGAAAGGTGTGGTATGAATTATAGCCTGGTTTTTACTCTCTGGAGCTTTGAACCAGGTCTCTACCACTGCACAGATGTCGATGCTCTCCATTTTAAGGAGTGCCTCGAGTGAGTGCATTTTGAGGTTTAGACTTCTAGCATTGAGTAGCATTACCCTGAGATTTTTCTTGCTTGTACCTGTTATGGTGGTGAATTTGTCATTTGAACTTTGCCTAAAAAAGGCACTATAGGGGTGGCAAGAGCTTTAGCTAGTATCCAGAATCCCAAAGGTGACAGGTGCAGGCCATCTCTGGCAAAGCATTGTGGTCTGTCAATCATGTCATCCCAGGCAGACCAATACTGGATCCTCTTAGAATGACACCAGAAGCTTAGCCAATTGTTGAAATTAATCATTTTGTCCTTGTACTGTGGTACCACTCTGGGTGATGGCAGGATGCTACTCAGGGCTAGGGTCATACCTGCCTGGGCTACAAGATCGGAGAGCTCCTCCGTGTCTCTTTTCATGTAGTCCAGGGAGGTACTTCTCAAGTCATTCATACCAACATGGACAATGACAGAGTCATATCTGTACTTGTTGTGGAGTCACCTGAGTGCGTGCATTATGTGGCGGATCCTGGCACCCGACAGGCAGCTGACAGTAACTTTCTCCTTGTTTAGCCTGATAAGTGGAACATCAGTGTGCCTGACTATAGAGGCACCTATGACTAAAGTGTTGGGTACGTTGTTATGCCTTATGGGCTGTGGTTAAGTTGCACACTGAGTTTGTGGGCTATGTGTCATTTGGGTTGTGTTGTGTGGTGGAGTTTGCTTGCTTTTCTGCTTTGGAGGTCCCTGTTGCTTGGGCAGGTTTTTATTGAGAGCCTCCATGAATGTAGATGTGTGTTTTGTATTTCTATGTGTGTGTTTTGGTGGTGTAGGTTTTGAGGGACTATGTCATGAGTGTGGTGTGGTGCAAGTGTTTACCTTCTCCTCTTGACTGTCTAGTCCAGTCTTGGGTGAAGAGAGCTTTGCTTCCAGTTGGGCTATATAAGTGCATCTCTCACAGGTTGTAGTGTTGGGTGGTAGGAGGAGAGGGTTGTCTGTGTACATGAGGCAGTTGCTGCATTGCCCCAAGATACCCAGATTCATCAGGTAGACAGGAGAAAACACCAGGAGCTGACCCTTAGACATGCCTGAATAGGTGCTTATTTATTAAGTACTAAAAATTGCTTTCTTCTAGACAAGTGAGGAAAGTTGAGTGCTGTAGTAATTTGTAGCTTATTTAGTGCTTACAACAAGTTCTGAACAAGTGCTGAGCTCAAAGAAACATATTTGAGTGCTGAAACTAAATAACTGGCTAGTTCTAAGAAACAAAATTAAGCTGGAAGACTTCCCTCCAACACAGAAAGGCTTGGGGGGCTGAGAAGCTTACAAATAGTCCTGGATACAGCAATTCTGTATGTGGACTAGACTACTTACAGGAAAGTCAGGAAACAATCTTTGACATTTTTTTTCCTTCCCAAATGCTCTCTTTGTACAAAGTAGGAGTGCCTGAAATCAGAATATGATCTCACTGCACTCAGTTGAGTGAGCAAATGAGATGGGGCCAGAAGAAGATCCAAATACAAATTTACAAGAGGGGCATGCAATTTCAAAGCCAGCAAGATTAACACCAAAACAAGATGAGGGAGGGGGGTTGGAACTAACTGTAGATACACAGAGCAACAATTTTCAGTTCAATTAATATTCAGTGAGAAAAAAAATAAATAAAATGCAGTACTATATGAAAAAGTGCAGATAATAGTGTAATTAAATTCGCTTATACATCCAGTTGATTACAGGTAGATCTTAGACAGGCCATTCTCAAGCATTTATCCAAAAAAAAAAAAAAAAAAAAAAAAAATGCACCACTTATATAAGGCAGGACAGCCCCTAGGCTAAAACACAGAATATCAAAGTGAAACTACCCCCCACTGCTATCAATGGCTACACTTCTAACAAGATCTCTATAGAGACACAAGCTCTCTGTAGAGATACAAAGTGACGATTTTCAGTTCAATTAATATTCAGTGAGAAACAGAAATAAATAAAATGCAGTACTACATGAAAAAGTGCAGATAACAGTGTAATTAAATTTGCTTATATGTCCAGTTGACTGCAGGTAGATCTTAGCAGGTCAAAGCTCATGTATTTAGCAAAAAAAAAATACAAAATGTACCACTTATATAAGGCATGACAGCCCCTAGGCTAAAACACAGAATATCAAAGTGAAACTACCCCGACTGCTATCAATGGCTATACTTCTAACAAGATCTCTGTAGAGACACAAGCTCTCTGTAGAGACACAGAGCCACAATTTGCAGTTCAATTAATATTCAATGAGAAACAAAAATAAATAAAATGCAGTACTATATGAAAAAGTGCAGATAAAATGTACTTAAATTCTCTTATACATCCAGTTGATTGTAGGTAGATCTCAGCTGGCCAAAGCTCAAATATTTAGCAGAAAAAAATGTACCACTTACATAAGGCAGGACAGCCCCTAGGCTAAAACACAGACTATCAAAGTGAAACCTCCCCCCACTGCTATCAATGGCTACACTTCTAATAAGATCTCTGTAGAGAAACAAGCTCTCTGTAGAGACACAGAGCCACAATTTTCAGTTCAATTAATATTCAGCGAAAAAAAAAAAAAAAAAACACAATGCAGTACTATATGAAAAAGTGCAGATAAAAGTGCATTTAAATTCACTTATACATCCAGTTGATTGCAGGTAGATCTTATCCGGCCAAAGCTCAAGTATTTAGCAGAAAAAAATGTACCACTTATATAAGGCAGGACAGCCCCTAGGCTAAAACACAGAATATCAAAGTGAAACTACCCCCCACTGTTATCAGTGGCTACACTTCTAACAAGATCTGTGTAGAGAGACAAGCTCTCCATAGGGACTCAGAGCTACAATTTTCAGTTCAATTAATATTCAGTGAGAAACAAAAATAAAATGCGGTACTATATGAAAAAGTGCAGATAAAAGTGTACTTAAATTCACTTAAACATCTAGTTGATTGCAGGTAGATTTTTGCTGGGCAAAGGTCAAGTATGGAGGAGAAAAAAAAACATATTGTACCACTTATATAACTCAGGACAGCCCCTAGGGTAAAACACAGAATATCAAAGTGAAACTACCCCCACTGCTATCAATGGCTACACTTCTAACAAGATCTGTGTAGAGACACAAGCTCTCTGTAGAGACTCAGTACCACAATTTTCAGTTCAATTAATATTCAGTGAGAAACAAAAATAAAATGTGGTACTATATGAAAAAGTGCAGATAAAAGTGTACTTAAATTTGCTTATACGTCCAGTTGATTGCAGGTAGAGTTTAGCCAGCTAAAGCTCAAGTATTTAGGAGAAAAAAAAATTACCATTAAATAAGGCAGGTCAGCCCCTAGGCTAAAACACAGAATATCAAAGTGAAACTACACCCACTGCTACCAATGGCTACACTTCTAAGAAGATCTCTGTAGAAACACAAGCTCTCTGTAGAGACACAGAGCCACAATTTTCAGTTCAATTAATATTCACTGAGAAACAAAAATAAATAAAATGCAGTACTATATGAAAAAGTGCAGATAACAGTGTAATTAAATTTGCTTATACATCCAGTTGATTGCAGGTAGATATTAGCTGGCCAAAGCTCAAGTATTAAGCAGAAAAACAAAACAAAATGTACCACTTATATAAGGCAGGACAGCCTCTAGGCTAAAACAGAGAATATCAAAGTGAAACTACCCCCACTGCTATCAATGGCTATACTTCTAACTAGGACTCTGTAGAGACACAAGCTCTCTGTAGAAACACAGAGCCACAATTTTCAGTTCAATTAATATTCAGTGAGAAACAATAATAAATAAAATGCAGTACTATATGAAAAGGTGCAGATAAAAGTGTACTTAAATTTGCTTATATGTCCAGTTTATTGCAGGTAGATCTTAGCCGGCCAAAGCTCAAGTATTTAGTTGGCCATCTGGTGGGAGATGCTGGCTATGCACTGGAGCTATGGATGATGATACCCATCAGAAATGCACACACTCCCACTCAAGAATGCCATAATGAGGCACATGCACAAACCACGATCATTACAGAGCATTTGTTCGGGAAGCTCAAGTCACAGTTTTGCTGCCTTGACATATCTGGTGGAGCCTTTGCCATACTCTCCAGTCACATGTGTGCACATGTTCATAATATGTGCCATGCTACACAATCTGATCAGGCAGAAACAGATGCAGCACGAACAGCATGGGGAAGGGCCACACAGCCATCCACCATTGCCAATGTCCCCACAGGCACAGATGGACTCAGAGGAGGAACCCCCTGAGCCTCCTCCTGTAGACAGACATAGGCATGCCCAGTATGCCCAGGCCTTGGCAAAGAGGCAACTCATATTACACACACGAGACTGTAGGGACTCAGAGACTGATACCTGTCTCTGACTCGCACACACAGTAAAATGGATGCCACACACATCACATTACCTATAGCTTACCCTGTATAGGCAGTGTACTGCATGCATCTGACAGAGTCAGCCCTCACCCACCATCCCCACAACTGTTGCAAGCACTAAGTAATTCAGTCTACTAAACAATAAATGAATGGAGTAGTATGTTCCAGTATCATATTTATGGTATCGCTGCATGCATGCAAGGGAATGGGGTGGCCTACTGGGGTAGCAGCAAACAACTGACAGACAGCTGTGTCGGAGACCAGGAAATGTCTGCCCAATACTGGTTTCCCCACACCCCACACTATGCAGTATTATCCAAGTTGACAAATCCCACTGCAGTGTATGGGGGTGGCAACTAAGGGGGGTCATAGGTCACATCCATGAATGTTAATGTGGGGATCACATACTCACCCCTCAGACTCAACCAGCCAGTCAGCCATTGAAAACCATAAAGGAATGGCTGGCAAAGGGCCACAAATAGAGTCATTGATGGAATATCCCCTTACAGACTTACACAGTGATATCACAGCAGGTCTTGTAGTTGCAGTAAGACTCTGAAGGGTAAGAAGTCTGAAACTCAATTGTATGGAATTTTACAATCTAACTTGTGGTCACTAGTGATATGCCTCTATTCTCCAAGACAGGGCACAATACTATGCTAAATGGAACCAAAACATATAGCCAATATCAGTGCAGTTTGTGCAAATGTGTACCATACACAGGTGTGCCCCCCCACACCCATATTCCCATAGAAATGCAGTAATATGTAAGTATGTAGGGTAATAGCAGCAAAGCACACATTGCCAGAGCTGTCCCAATCAACAAGATAGCTAGTTGCATGTCCACAATATGCAAGGGTGAATGGTCTATGTATATGTGTGGGAAATACTGTCAGGATGTGGCCAGCACTTACTCCTGTCTGTTGTGTGTTAGTGGCCTAGGTACAGTACTGTGGTAGACAGGGCCATGTTCCAAGAATCACGGTGCTAACTATTTTGCATGTCAGCTACATATATGGTGGGAGTTGTATACACTGTCCAGATGTCAATATCCATTACTGCCAGTAAGCTGGACAGGTCATGGACAGGGGGCCACACACATGAACAGTACACAGGTTAGAGTAACATACACAGTGCCTACCATACCTCCCAGCTGTACAAACATTTTGCAAAATGTACAGAGGTTTGCATCATATCTGTGGCATCTTTATCATGAAATAGTGGTTGTGTGGCAAATCATTGGCAAACCAAGAAAGTCTAAAGCCAGAAAATAATGATGGATTGTAGTGTCTCAGCCTTCATACCCCATAGAAAAGGCATAAAAGGCATGCTAATGCAAAATCTGTTATTGTATCACCCTTCTAGGTTTGTAAGGCCAATAGTTAAAATGGTCCCTATATTTAGGCCTTTGTCACCTAATTACTAATGACTTTGTCCAGATGTCTAGCTCTCATACGTAGACAGGTATGTAGTTGCACAGCAGGTACCTGAAGGTCAGTTTACAGGCAGGTCATAAAAGGCTGGCACCTTACTGTGTCAGACAACATGTCACTGGCTAACAACAAACCAAACCCCAGGTAAAGGACACCTCAGAGGCAAACCACATGAGAACTTCCCAAACCTACACACCACAGACCATGCATACTCCACACACCAGGGTCCTGTAAACACTAAGGCCTTATCATACACACAACATATTGCTTATAGAAGGCTCTACTGTGAGACACACAGATGTGCCACACACCAGGCAGGATAAGGAGAAAGTCATGATTACTTGTTTGGCAGGTGCCATAATCTGTCATATCACACATGCACTCAAATCAACCCACAACAGGTGCAGGTATCACATTAGCCTGGTCCATGGCGATGTGAATGATGTCAGAAGTACCTCACAGACTATAGAAAGACAGACATGATGTAGCGTGCTGAATATGTGTCCCATGCAGGTATGTCCCTAGCTGTAAGCAGCATCCTGCTGTCACCCATAGTAATGGATCAATATGAACAGAAAGTGATTATCGGTAACACCTGACTCACTTACCATTGTCACCCCAGGGGGATCCACTGCCTTGTAGCCTGGGAACATATGAGTGACAGAACGCACTGCCTTGCTACAGATGGCCTGCAGCAGTCTCACATGGCCTACAGACCTCTGGCAAAGATCCATGCCTCACCCATAGTGCTGATGTAGGGAATGTCATGGGGTCCATACTACCAACATAACACAGTCAACAAAATGCAAATGAAAGGCCATGCCACTAAATGCTAGTAGCATATCTTTTATCCTCATAGAGCAAGAAATCTGGACAAAGCCAGACATAATGGTGGGATAAAGGCCCAGCTATAGGGACAATCTTGAAAGAATGCTCTCATAATGTTAGAAAGGTGATAGAATAACAGAAGGGGTATGTAGTAGCATGGATGTCATGAAGGGTATGAAGTCTGAAACTCTAATGTTAGTTATTATTCCCTGACTGCAACCCTGAGTGATTTGCAACAAATTTGCTAGAAAATCACAATGTGAAGGAAAACTGACCAGATATGTGAGGCATGAATCTGGGTAATTTGTGACAGTCTTTACAGTTGAGAGGTATGGCCACATCAGGATATGACCTTTCAGCTAAGAAGAATTCCACACAACCAGGAGGTACCCAGCCAGTATATCACCAAGGTGCTGGACATTTTACATAACTTCATCAGTCAATTGGCTGCAGCCACACCTCCCAACTGGGTGGATTATACAAGAAGGTCTAGATTTTGCCACATAATATTGGCCTGTGCATCATCCATTTCGTATTTCCCTGGTAAATAACTGTGATGATATGATGATATCTGTCAGTAGATAATGACATAATACTTTACAGTGTCAAACATTAAGTAAATCCGACAATGTCTGCTAAAACAAACCCTATAACTCAAGCAACACATACATTAATAAGAGCTATAGTTACAGTATCCCCTTATGTTTGGGCCATTGTTTATAAGTTCGTAGGTGTGTACTAGACTAATGGCTCTGCAGCCTTTACAAACCTAACCCATAGGATTACCCTGACATCGTGCCACCCGACCTTAGTTCCCAGTGCCTCTGTCAAGTAGAGCCACTGGAGTGATCCCCGGGGTGAATTTTTTATTTCCTGTCCACTCATCAAGGTTTCTCTTGAAGAGGACCAGTGAGGTGCTCTGTTTGACATGTATGGGAAGTCTATGCCATAGCAAGGGCAGTTTCTGGGTTATGAACATGTTCCTCCAGCATGTTCTGTTGATTGTGGTAATTAGGTTGAGGTCACTGGAGCATGTGGTGTGGGGGGATTGGGATTTCTTTAGATATAGCATTTCTAAAAGAGCTGGATCAGGCATGGTTTTGTATGTCATGCAGAGATCGCCTCTAAGTAGGCAATATGAGACAGAGACTAGTTGAAGTTTTTCGATTATTTCCATATAGGGCAAGTGTTTAAGGCCTAAGATCTTCTTTGTGAGGTACTTTTGCGGCCTCTCCAGTTGTTGCAGGTGTCTAGTGAGGTACATGCCAGATGGGTCATTGTACTTGATGATTGGCCTAATGAGGGAAGAGTATAGGGAGACAATGACCTCTTTCTTTCTGGATGCAAAACCCTTAGTAATGAGATGTGCCCCATAGAAGGTCTTGCTGACCAAAGTGGCAATGTGGTGGTCAAAAGAAAGGCTGTTGTCAACCTGTGTTCCCAGATCTCTTATAACACCTTCTGTGTTCAGTGGACTACCATTGATGTGGTAATTCATGGGAACTGGGTTTTTCCCAAAGGGGATGACTACACATTTTTTGGCATTGAGCTTAAGGCCATGATTCTGACACCAGGTGTTTTTCTCAGTGATGCCTTTCTGTAGGATGTCAACATCACTTGGGGAGTTAATAATAGCTCCCAACTTGCAATAGTCTGTGAACTTTGTCAGCCAGGGACCCTTTGTGTTGGCCTGGACTACAGACAAGTAGATACCAAACAGTAGAGGACCCAGGACTGAACCCTGTGGGACACCACTCGTGACTGGTCAGCAGTCTGACTTGGAGTCCGCTACTTTCACACTTTGGGTTCTATCTGTAAGCCAGTTTGCAACCCACCTAGTGATATAGGGGTTGAAGCCTAGCTTAGTGAGTTTTTCTATGATTCCTGAATGGAGAATGGTTTTGAACGCCTTGACCAGATCAAGGTAGGCTGAATGAACCACCTTGCCTTCATCTGCAGCTCTGGTGACTGACTCAATGAAGTCAACCAAGTTGAGCAGGCATGATCTACCCTTCACAAAACCAAACTGTGTGGGATCCAGAGTTTGGAGATTCCCCTATATCCTTGTTTATTAGGTCCATGATGATGTGTTTCATAGCTTTGCATATCAGACTCGTCAGGCTAATGGGGTGATAGTTCCCAGGGTCTGTATTCACTCCTCCTTTGTGGAGAGGGATGACTGTAGCAGTGCACCATTCTGTAGGGACAAAGCCTGAGGTGAGGCTGTGATTGAACAGGGCACACAGATGAGGTGCCAGTTTACTCTGTAGTTCATGTAGAACACATGCAGGGATATTGTCAGGTCCCATCTAAGCTATATTCTTGATTTTGGACAGTGCTGTTTTAACCTGTGCAGCAGTAATACTGGGTGCCTGGCAATATACTGGTATTGTGATTGGTCCTTTGGGAGGGAGGGCTAAAGCTGGCACTGAATCTGTTGGCCAGTATATTGGCAATATCTGCTGGCCCATATTGGCAGCCTATCACTAGATATCTTGCACAAACAGGTTGCAAGGTATGGCTGTAGCACATAGCACCCTGAACTGGAGTTACAGGTCTTCCTGGAATAGATTCCCATACTTACTTTAGAAGGTCATACTGGGCATGCTCCTACACTTGGAGAAATAAAGCCCATGTCTGAAACCACAGCGGACTATATATATATATATATATATATATATATATATATATATATATATATATATATATATATATATTGTGCAGATGTCTTTGCATACACACTGCTATGCACATCTAACTTGTCGCCACACACACCCATCAGACAGGATTACCCACAGCCAGCTGTAGATGGCCCATATGTTGTATAACTGCATCTGTTGCATGTGATACAGACACATATATATTTGCAACATATTGCAATATGTCAAGCATACACACACATAGACATGGGGAATAGAGAGACAGACAGTGATAGAATGAGACACACAAGTACACACACACACACACACACACACACACACACACACACACACACACACACACACACACACACACACACAGAGGGAGTCATACACAGGGATACCCTGAATGACAGAAAATGATGTCCTGCTGCAAACAGTTTCATACCAGTTGTAACCACTGGGACATGCTAGCATGAAGATGAGAATCATTGTCTGATGGTATTGAGGTGAGAGTTGTAATATCACATCACCTACATGTGTGTGTGTGTGTGTGTGTGTGTGTGTGTGTGTGTGTGTGTGTGTGTGTGTGTGTGTGTGTGTGTGTGTGTCTCTGTAGGTCTAAGTATTATGATGCCTTACCCACCCAGTACACTTCCCATTGCCCTACTTTACAAGATCTGCTGATGTTATTCACCTTAGAAGTACCTTTGGATTCGTTTCAGTCTTGTAAGCTCTATAGCGCATGTGATAACTGCATAACACTATAATTCGATAACTAGTTAGGGAAAGGTTCTAATCTCAGTTCTGGCAAATATAGAAGTGTTTGTAGGTTAAAGATTTTGAGCCCATTCACAATCAGTACAGTTCCCATTGGCCCAGTTTGGCAGTCCTGCTGATGTCAGTCACATTAGAAGTACCTTCAGGCATCCCCTCGTCCCTATAAGCTCTGTGGTGCATGTAAGAACTGCATAACACAATAATACAAATAACTAGCTAGGTGGAGGTTCTATTCTCATTCCTGCAAAATGTAAAAGTGCATATGTTTGTAGGTTAAAGATTTTAAGCTTATTCACACCCAGTACACTTCTCATTGCCCTACTTTAGCAGCCCTGCTTATGTCAGTCATGCCAGTAACACTGACGGCAACATGCCACCAACAATGGTATTTGTACAAGATATGTTAACATGCAACCAGTCAAATATATGAACAATAATAGAACACAAGTCCCAACATTAGGTTTGGAGAACAACATACCTGTAGTATATGAATTACAGTATTGATCCAGATAGGGGTGAGGGAGAGACAAAAGTCCATTAACAACTGTTTATGCTTCTATTTTCCACAACAGTACTGCTCAATACTCTATGGGACTGCCCTCACTTTACATCTGCCTATGACCCATAGCTTCTGTAGCACAAATATATCTATTAAATTGTCAGCCTGGAATGGTATGGGTAAACTGTGACAACTCTGGGTACATGACTAGAAGGGACTTGTACATGTCAGGGTTACATATCTGGCACAGGAGGGGTACTCTAAACTGCTATGTGAGTGTGCTACTGGCATACTTCAACTGGTTTTGATCTGTGTACAGGATTATTGGCAGCAGTGACCACTAGCCATGACAGCATGACATGTGAGAGACATGTATCGAAAAAAGTGCATGTTGTATGTACCTATCCTGCTGTCATTTGCAGGCATGTGTTGGGACAGCTGAACAGTTGTACACAGTTTATTAGTATACCCTTCTTACAGCTACTACCAGCATTTCCTTACCTGTAAAATTTGTGGAGAAAATATTTGTTAACACTACCTGACTGTTTTTACATTTATTCCTGATTCCTTGTGAGCAGATATGTACACATCTTAGTACCATCGCCTGAATTTGAACCGTGTCTGGGTGAGCAAAACTAACAACTAAGATATTTATCTTCACACTGAGCTACTGGGGAACTGTTGTTTCTTGTTTCACTGGCTTTGCCTAATAGTTTCTTGGTTAGACAGTCTGAACTTGTAATCCTGTGATGCATGCTTGACAGATAGTTATTGTACTGTGCATTAATCCTTTGGATTACTAAAGCCTAAAAAGTAAATATTAACACAAGGCAATGCTGGATGGAAAACACTTTGAAACTTTGTACATTACTATTCAGGGTTCAGAGCTTAGTGCAGTATATATTTCACATTTCATTTACATCTTGTTTCGAAATCCCAATCCCTCCGAGCTACACACTCTAGGGACCTAAACCTTGTCACCACAATAAACAGGACACACTGGAGGGATAGATTTCTGTCCCAGAGACTTTCTATACTCTGGAACAAGCTACCCATCTATGTCAAGCAAAGTTCTTCATTAGCACTCTTCAAGAAAAATCTTGATGAGTGGATGGGAAATAGGAAATACACCCCGGGGATTACTTCTGTGTCTTTGCTCAACAGTGGCACAGGAAAATAACTTTCCTGGGTGGCGTAAGCCATGGAACCTTGTTGGCTAGGCTTACATAGGCCCTTGGGCTGATAGCCTAGTACCTACCTATGGACCTATGAACCTCCACCATCTACAGTTTTTCTTAACAGCTGGTTCACAGAACAACCTCAGTTAATGTATGCTGTCACAGCCATGTTTGCTAGGAAAAATCTGTATACATTCTATATGTCTACAGCAACATACCAGAGTAAACACAACAGTTTTTTGTAGGGATCTTTATTACACATCAATATTAGACAGACAATCGTTTTTATGTATTCAGTTAACACAGTAACAGTATACCTACTAGCAGTAAACAATGTGCTCCTTCTTAGCTATTTGCACAATATACTGCAAAATTGATTTGTACTTACTAGCCAGTTGGTGCAGCCTCAGCAGTTTGTTGGCATGAGCTTCTACATTACTATCCCTCTCTGCTGCAGCTGTGGTGAGAAAAATAAACATTATGCATGCATGTTTATCACATTCTCAGTCTAGTATTTGCTACAAACTACTTGATAGTGATACTTATTCATGAGTCTTCTGTGCCCATGCATCTTGGATACACTGGGCAAAAAGCACCCCCTTCCTCTACTTTAGGTCAGCATAGTTCATAGGTTCATAGGTTCATAGGTTCATACTAGGCTATCTGCCCAAGGGCATTTATAAGCCTAGCCCATAGTTATAGTTTGAATAAAAACTATGCCTATCATTTTTCTGTGCCTCTGTCAAGCAGTGACACTGAAGTAATCCCTGGGGTATATCTGCGATCTCCCATCCATTGGTCAAGATTCCTCTTGAACAAGGCCAGCGAGGTGCTCTGCCTCACATGTACCGGGATTTTGTTCCACAGCATAGGGAGTCTCTGGGTGATGAATCTGTCCCTCCAGCACGTTCTATTTATAACCGTGTCAAGGTTTAAGTCTCCCGCCCTTGTGGTTCTGAGGGATCTAGATTTTTTGAGGTGAAGCATATTCATCAAATCTGGGTTTGACATGGCCTTATATGTCAGGCACAGGTCACCTCTGAGCAAGCGGTATGAGACTGAATAAAGCTGGAGTTCTTTCAGTCGGGCAGCATAAGACATATTTTTGAGACCCTTTATATAGTGTTGCCATACCTGCTCACCAGTCCAGGGGATGCCAGTAGCACTGGTGAGATCATTTGCAAGATGATCCCAGGACTCTGCTTTGTATTGTGAGCCCTGGCACTGACCCTGTAGCAGTCTCTCATCATCATGGTTTTCTACAAGGACTCATGAATGCTCCAGCTCCACACCCGAAAGTGAGCTCCTTCACCTACACCAGTCATAGTATCTCCACAGATGTACTATAACAGATTGAGTGTTTTTCTGCTGTTTCCTGAAAAAAAAAAAAAAAAAAAAACAAATAAAATTCTCTTTTCCCGCCTTTGCTGAACTAGATTACTCCAGATTTCAGGCTTTGCTATACTGTGGTATAGTTTCCTGAGTTGCCCATATCCTTACTTGGATAGGAGGAAGCTTCTCTGTTCACCAGTGAGAGTGGGGAGCTTTGAGAAGCCTGTATGTTCCTGGAGGAGTGGTCTCAGCCCTGAAACTAGTAGCGTATTGGCCGTTTTGGGTCATTTCCTATCTCTTTCAGTTTCCCTGCTTTAAAACACGCATTTGCACGGTTTTGTGCATAGCGCAGCATCGGGCAGCTCCACTTAAACAGGTTTAAACTATTCCCGGCTCCACAAATTCTGCTTTTCACTTTTTCCCTTGGAACTGCTCTAAATCTCAAAATAAGCACTCTATTTTCATTCTAAAGCCCTGCACTTGCTCGTATAAGTAATCTTACAGGTGAACACTAATAAACCTAAGCACTACACCCTCTTATACTCCCTTAAAGTACTTGCTCCCTATTGGTCCTTTCTGATCAGTCAATAAGTAGTTCCCTATACTATTCAGGCATGTCCAAAGGTCAGTTTCGGGTTTACTCCCAAGTCCAGCTGGTGAATCTGGGAATCTTGAGGCAATGTTACAACTGCCTTATGTACACAGACCACCCTCTCCTCCTCCCAACAAACTGAAATATATGTGAGAGATGCAACTATGTAGCCATACTGGAGGCTGAGCTCTCTCAACCCAGTACTGGCACAGCCAGTCAGGAGGAAAAGGTAACCACACACACCACAAATCCAGTCTCACATAGACCTATCGCATCAGCAAACCAAACACATAAACACGCAAAAACATACTCAGAGGCTCTAAACAAAAATCTGCCTAAGCAGCAGAGACCTCCAAAGCAGATATCCAAGCAACCCCTACCATGCAACAATACCTATGTAGCACATAGCTCACAAAGTCAGTGTGCCACACAGTCACAGCCCTTAATGCTAAACAACACACCTAATACACTTGTAATAGGTGACTCTATTGTCAGACACACTGACGTCCCACTCACCAGACTGAACAAGGAGAAAGGCACTGTAAGCTGCCTGTTGGATGCCAGGATCCACCACATAACGCATGCACTCAGGTCACTCCAAAGCAAGTACAAATATGACTCTGTCATTGTCCATGCTGCTGTGAATGACCTGAGACGTACCTTCCTGGACTACATGAAAAGAGACATAGAGAAGCTCTCTGATCATGTAGCCCAGGCCAGTATGACCCTGACCTTGAGTAGCATCTTGCCCTCACCAAGAATGATGCCACAGTATAAAGACAAATTGATCAATTTTAACAATTGGCTAAAGTATTGGTGTCATTCAAAGGGGTTCCAGTGTCTGCCAGCCTGGGATGACATGTTCAACAAGCCACGTTGCTTCGCTAGGGACAACTTGCAGCTGTCACCCCTGGGTTTTCGAATACTGGCAAAGGCTCTTGCCTCCCCCATAGTACCTTTTTTAGGCAAGGCTCAAAAGACAAACCCACCTCCATAGACAACACAAAGAAAAAAAAACTAAGGGTAATACTGCTCAATGCCAGAAGTCTAAACCTCAAGGTGCACGCACTCGAGACTCTCCTCAGTATGGAGAATATCGATATCTGTGCAGTAACAGAAACCTGGTTGAAGGCTCCCGAAAGACCCCCAGCACTAGCAGGTTATACTTTAATACCATGCATTTTGACCCAAAAACTCAGACTGAACCACAAAAGGAGGGGGAGTATCCATATTCATCAAAGATACCCACACCTCCAGGTTAGTGGTACTGCATGAAGCATCGGAGACCATTCATGTGCAACCAACAGTGGGAAAAACTGCCTTTCAGTTTGTAGCCTGCTGCAGACCACCCTCCCAAACACAGGACCCCACTCGGCTTTCCTGAGAACACTGGAGAATATGAAGGTCTCTCCAAACACCATTATATTGGGTGACTTCAACTACCCAAACATTGATTGGGAAAACTACTCAAGCCCCAACACCCTCGCCTAACGGTTCCTAGAATTTATCATTTCAAATGCTATGGAACAACTGGTCACCACTCCCACAAGTGGGGAAAACATATTGGACCTGGTCATCACCAACATGGGGTCTCTATGTTCCACACCAGAGGTATACCCCTCATTGGTAAGATCAGACCATAAATTAATCTCACTGGACATCCATATTCCATTCCCACCCCCAGCCAATGAAACCACGCTAAAGAACTTCTCAAAAGCAAACTTCACACTTCTCAAAACTGAGGTGAAATCCTTCAAAGCCCCCAGGCCAGTGGAAAATATGGCCCAAAACACAGAATCCTTTACAAAAGCATTCTATGGACACCTACAGGAAAGCATGGAGCATGCTATCCCAAATAAAACCAAGACTCACTCCTCCAAAGGCAGGAGACCTGTCTGGTGGACCCCGGCCATAAATAAGCTATACAACAGAAGGAGGAAGCTACTACATGATAGAGCAAAATCTCAAAAAGGGAAGGCATCTCTGATCAGTACTAGCAAGAAACTACAATCCCTCATAAAATCATCTAAGGCCAGCTTCAAAAGAAAAAAATTGCACAAGACAATAAATATAATCACAAGGCTTATGTCAGGAACCTGGGAGGCAACTCCCAGATATGCTCTGAGTTAGTGCAAAATGACAAAAAATACACTGAACCCACAGACATTGCCAACATCCTGGCAGAAAGGTTCAGTGCAAACTTCTCCCCCCTCTCCCCCCCAAAAGAGCAAATGTCTATCCCAACAGAGTGTAGCCTCCCTGAGACCACAGATGCACAGGTGAGAGCTGCCCTCTCCAAAGCAAAAAACACAGCATCAATTGGACCAGACAGTGTCCTGGGCTGTGTCCTACATGAGCTCCAAGAAGAACTAAACCCTCACATAAAGTCACTGTTCAATCTCAGCCTTACTACAGGATATGTACCCAAGGAATGGCATACAATGACAGTGGGCCTGCTCCACAAAGGTGGTGTCACAACAGACCCCGGAAACTATCGCCCTATAAGCCTGACTAGCCTGGTTTGCAAGGCTATAGAGCGTACCATCATGGAAATCATAAACAAAGACATTGGAAACTCCAGACACTGGATCCTACCCAATTCGGCTTTGTTAAGGGCAGATCTTGCCTCTTGAACCTGGTCAACTTCTTTGAAGCAGTTACCAAAGCCATAGATGATGGGAAGGTATTCCACACAGCCTACCTGGACCTCGCAAAAGCCTTCGACACAATACCCCACTTGGGCATCATAAATAAGCTCACCAGCTTAAATATCAACCCCTATGTCACAAGATGGGTTGCAAACTGGCTCAGGGATAGAACCCACATGGCCAGAATTGCAGGTGCCATGTCAGACTCTAAACCAGTTACAAGTGGCATCTCACAAGGCTCAGTCCTGGGACCTCTCTGGTTTTAGTATATATTTCTCTGAGGTACAAGCTAACACGGGTGGACTGTGGCTGACCAAGTTCGCAGATGACTCCAGCTGACACAAGCATCCTCCAAAAGGGTCTCACAAAGACGGATAACTGGTGCCAGAGCCTTGGCCTAAAGCTAAATGCCAAAAAGTGCATAGTCATCCCCTTTGGGAAAAACAAAGTGCCCACAAATTACCACATAGGTGGTAATCCATTAAGTATGGAAGAAGTAATTAGGGAATTGGGGACCCAAGTAGACAGTAATCTCTCCTTTGACAATCACATTGTCAAAGTGGTTAGAAAGACCTTCTATATAGCCCACTTTATCACAAAAGTGTTCACATCTAGATCCAAAGAGGTCATTGTGCCCCTCTACTCTTCACTTATCAGGCCCATAATTGAATACAATGCTCCATTTGGGATGTACCTTACTTGACACCTGCAGCAACTGAAAAGACCCCAAGAATACCTCACCAAGAGGATCAAGGGACTCAAAAGATGCCCTATGCAGTTCGGCTAAAGAAACTCCAGCTCTACTCAGTTGTGTACTGTCTACTCAGAGGCGATCTGTGTCTGACATATAAAGCCATGTCCAACCCAGAATTAATGGACATGCTCCACCTCAGGAAATCCAAATCCCTTAGAGCTACACGCTCCAGGGACTTGAACCTCAGCACAGAAATAAATAGGACATGCTGGAGGGACAGATTCATATCCAGAGGCTCCCCTCACTCTGGAACAAAATCCCAATCCATGTTAGGCAGAGCCCCTCACTGACCCTTTTCAAGAGAAATCTTGACGAGTGGATGGGAGATCATAAGTTTACCCCTGGGATCTCTTCTGTGTCCCTGCTAGACAGAGGTACAGTAAAGTAACCTTATTAGGGCTACCTTCTGTGACCTACTATACAGAGGCACAGTCAACTAATCTAAATGGGTGGCGAAAGCCAAATACACTCTGACTAGGCTTATAAATGCCCTAGGGCAGATAGCCTAGTATCAACCTATGAACCTATGAACCTATGATTATGTCTGTATTCCCACCTGTACCATTTAATAAGGTGATATTCCTGCCCTTTGCTGTCATTGGACTATTTTGAAAATGCTAAGCTCAGCTAAGCAATACGCAAATCCGCTAAGCTGAGTTGAACAGTGCTTAAAGGGGTAATTGCTGAGCACTGCTTAACAGTGTGCAAATCCTCTTAGCTGAGCTACTGCTGCTTAGCATTCATGTCTAAGCAATGCATAAAGCTGGTAAGCATAGCTGAGCAAAATGCTAACTATTGCTCAATTTCCATTTTTTAAAAAAATACCAGAATAATGACTTCATCTTGTAAGTGTATATGATTTATTTTACATGACATACCACTACATGCTTTCATTACATTAGCAAGGGATGTGACTATATTGTTTGGGACACTTGTGTATGCATGGGTGGTTTCACATGTTAAATGCATTCACACTTCCATTTTACACCAGCTGCACTACCCTGGTTGGCAAAAATTAATTACTACATACTTTAAGATGAAAATAATGATTTTAACACTGCTTTCCCATGTAAAAATAAACTGCCTGTCTTGATACTCAAACTGTGAATGCCTGCATGTAAAGCCGGTGCTCTAACCACTGCACTATCTCGGTTTGGGGAGTTTAGGTGTATATTTTTATTTATCTCCTCTGGGGTGTTTAAGCAATGCTGGGCAGAGGGTCATAACCATTAAACATGAATTAGTATGAAAAAAATATTTAACTATGTATGTCCTAGTACAGCTTTGTTACTCTAGGAGGTTGATGGGTATGTGAGGCAGTCACTGTATAGTTGAGAGCTTTGCCCATACAGCACTTTTACATGGCAGACATTTCTGTTTCAGTCTTCATACCCTGCAGGAAGTCTGTGCTACTGCAAACCTTTTGTTCTGTCAGCTTTCGGGTTTGTCAGTGCACTTTTTAAAACATGTCCTTATTTCAGTGCCTTTGTCCACCCATTATTTATGGCTTTGTACTGCTTTATTGCTCCATGAGGGTGAGAAGTATGTGGGGATAGCTGTACAGTTAATGGCTATGGCCATATGGTGCTTTCACATAGCAGACATTTGTGTTTCAGTCTTCCTATCCTGCAGGAAGTCCGTGCTACTGCAAACCTTTTACTCTGTCAGCTTTTGGGTTTGTCAGTGCACTTTTTTAAAATATGTCGCTATTTATGTGCCTTTGTCCACCATTTATTTATGGCTTTGTACAGAGTTCTTGCTCTAGAAGGTTAAGAGGTATGTGAGGCAGGCATCTGGGCATTCTGTGGAAACCTGTACAGTTGAGGGCTATGCATACATTTCAACTGTACAGATTTCCACAGAATGCCCAGATTGTTGTCTCATATTTTTGGCCTGTTTCTAATTAAATTGTGGTTTTCTGGCAAGTCATTGAGAACTGCAGTCAGGACTAATGGCATACATTTGAGTTTCAGACTTCTATCCTTCAGGAAATTCATGCTAATGCATAACCCATTTTCTATCAACTTTCTAAGTTTGTAAGAGCTATATTTAAAAAGTGTCCCTATTTTTAGGGCTTTGTCCTCCACACTATTTGCGCCTTTGTCCAGATTTCTTGCTTTAACAGGTTGCGAGGTATAGGGCTATGGCCTTATGGTACTTTTACAATGCAGGGGATGTGTGACAGAACCTGTCATACATCCCATGCATTACTTTCTTGCTCCGCTATGTATTTCAGTGTCAGTGGACACTGAAATACTCATTTATTTCTTTTCATTGTTCACAGACACTAAAATACTGGCATAATATTAGAGACGTCCTCTAATATTATGACAAATTACTTTTAGAAAGTGCCGTATGGCACTTTTTGAGTGCAGGGGGCATGTTAATTGTGCAAGCACTACTGGAACATCCCCCCTGCACTCGTTCACTCTTCATGTCGATACAGCACTTATCAGTAGCGCAACTTCATGCAAGGTACACTGCTTTTAGGACTGTGTGGAAACGGACACAGTTCACTCCATGCAGGAATAGCACTATTCCTGCACAGAGTTTATTAAATGCCAAGGATTGTGTTACAAAAATCTGTCAATTTGATGTAAATTTCAGGTGCAAATGGTGCTGCAGTGCACAGCTAAACTTTTTTGTGCAGTATGCATGTTTTATACACACACACCCACACACACACACACACACACACACACATCTATATATATATATATATATATATATATATATATATATATATATATATATATATATATACATATAGGTTTACTATCAAAATGTCGATCGCCCATCGTCGAATGTACATACTGTTGACTCCTTTATGCGAAAGCTGTAATGCCGATTCCTCAAGATATCGAACTAAAACACCGAACGTCGACATTTCTGACCGCTACACCACAAAACAAGTGCTACCATGGGTCCAACGGGGGGCGAGATTTTGCATTTTGGAATATCGGTGTTCGACATCCCAACATTCGCTGTTCGGAGTTCGCATTAGTGGTGCCGACGATGGGCGATTGACATTTTGTAGTAAACCATATATATATATATATATATATATATATATATATATATATATATATATATATATATATACCAACCTATGAACATATGAACCTATGAACTCTGAAAATGTGTTCAACGTTAAATAAAAGTTCCTGTTCAGACATGCTTCTATGACTCTTCGTCTATGTTTTTGTGAAAAGTTGCTGTCAAGGTATTTTTCCTACTCTTGTTCAAAAAGTAAATAAATAAATGAAATGTTGCCAAATGAGAGTCTTGCTCTTGGATATAAATGGCTTAGCTACTCCTCTGTAAAGGATAACCTATGGAGAAGCATCTTCAGCAGATGTTCACATGTAGCTGAAAGCAGGGACCTGTTGGCGTCTGATGCAAAGAAGTACACAATCCAGGTACCTACCTATAATATTCATATAGCTGGAAAAAAATGCAAGTACAAAAAAGTGTAAAAACCAAATTCATACCTTAAATCTCAAGGTGTGCTCTTTCTACTTCTGCTTCCCAGTGCTGGAGGAGATCAGCCTGGCAGAACCTCAGGTTATTGTATCACTGTGTTGTATCTCCTGTGAGTTCAAGGTTCAGGTCCGATCTGGTATTCATCTTATAAACATGTCCATTACAGGGACCAAGGTTGTATTGCCTGATGATCCTGTGAAGGAGGTCCAAAAAACCTTTTTCATTTCACACACTGTGCAGAAGCTCTGCATTAAATGATGGTAGCCTTTTTTGCAGGACAGGAGGCAAAGCTCTTTGACAAATCAAGATGGAAGCCACATGATTCACTGATGTCTGTGAATAACATACTAGGCAGACATTCGCTACTTATTTGCAACATGCTTAGTCATCTGGAATTCAGGTGCACCAGCCATGATGCACTACAGGTTTCATAAGTGGCTTGGTGATTCAGAGAATATAGTGTGAACAGTCCACCACAGGTGCTTAAAATAATAGGGTGCATGGAATGAGTCAAAGGGGGTGCTGCCATGAGCACTGAGTTTTATGGGCACAACTGGAAGATAATAATGGGGTGCTAGTGCAGTACCAGCATTCAGAAAAGAATGCCAGTACTATATTTGTGGTCATGGCTGAGTTGCTTGCATATTTTTCTGGTCCTAAATTTATACCTGGGCAGATGCTACATAAGGGAACTAAACAGGGTAACAGATAACCTGAGTATATTACTCATTCAGAGACATTTGTGTGATGAGTCCAGTAATAGATTTATATACTATTGCAATGCATGAATCTCAGTCACCATTTTACTAGCTTATACAATAGTATGAATGCAAACTGAAAAGTTTAGTTCACATGAAGATAACCAGATCTTTCTGGTAGTCTATTTTTTCATTGCAACATTTATTTTCATTCATCAGAGCCTAGATAGAATATTAGGCATGTTACCTAGGTATATTTCAGTGGAGCAAGGGGTATAACTGTGGTGTGAATTAAAATAGTAGGACTGTCTCCTGAGGTGTGAGCAAAAATATGAGTCCTAGTCTCTGATTGGGTTAACAGTGGTCTGGTGTGCCTGCCATGAAAGCAAAATTGAGAGAATTCCCTACAGTTGCATATACTGTGCTTCAGAAAGGCATACTATAGTAGGGAAGATTCATAGGTCTTTGCTGGTTTAAAACCCCGTGTTTACGTGGGTTTGCGCTTGTTTAAGCTTCCTCAGATCCAGTTTTGGCAACCTGCAGACTACAAGAGCAACAAGAAGGAGAAAAGAGATACTCTAAGTGCCTCCATTTTGATTTTTTTTTCATAATTTACTGCTCTCTGCACTTGTTTTTTGTCATTTGTTTAATTTATCTGCAATTATTTAAACTGTAATTGCACATGCACACACTCACACCTAGGGCTAATTTAGAGTGTCCAATCCACCTACTGCATGTCTTTGGGATGTGGGAGGAAACCGGAGCACCCAGAGGAAACCCACACGACCACAAGGAGGACATGCAGACTCCGCACAGAAGGCACGCCATCCGAGAATTGAACCGGAGAACCTCTTGCTGTGAAGCGACAATGCTAACCGCTGCACCACCCTGGCCACCCTTTCCTGTAACTAGTCTAATCCAGATAAAGATTTGCTGTATCCAGGACTGTTTTGTAAGTTTCTGCACCCCCCAGACCTTTCTGTGTTGGAGGGAAGCCTTCTAGCTTATCAGTGGGAGTGGTAAGCACTAGATAGCCAATCTACCAAAAGAAGATTGGTTTCTGGTCCAGAAATTGTTTATTGGCCATTTGGGCATTTTTCCATCCCTTTCAACTTTCTGGATTAAAAGCCTGTGTTTGCAGACTGTGCAACGGTGCTCAGCTGAGCTAAACTATTACCGGTGCCAGAAAGTCTGTTCTTCATTTCCCCTTAGAATGTGCTTGTTCTTTTACTTCTTGCACTTTAGTTAGCTTAATTGGCTAGCACTTTAACAGGCTTTTGTAGCATTTATTGTAGCACTCTTAGGTGCTATCAGCACTAGCTGTTCCTACGTAGTAACAGCACCAGTACTTGTTAGTTATAACCACCCCCTGGTATGATTGTAGGGCAATTTCCTGTACTTTCTCCTGCTAACCTGGTGCACTTGGGCATTCTGAGACACTGTGGCAACTGACTAATGTGCACAGACTACCCTCTCCGCTTACCTCCCAACACTCATACCTGCAAGAGATGGCACTTATATCACCAAAACAGAAGCAGGGCATGCTCCAACCAAGACAGGACTAGCTGGTCAAGAGGAGTAGGTCAACACCTGTAACTCACTACATAGAACACACAGCCCTTGAAAACACCAACCATCACAACCCACACATAGAAACACAAACCATCCACCCACCTTTGTGGAGGCTCTCAATAAAAATTAACTCAAACAACAGAGACCCCAAGACAAAAACACACTCAACCACCATAACAGAACACCAACCCTAGAACACATAGCTCACCACCATAGTGTGCCCCTCAACCCAAACCCTTAAGACAAAACACTTTGCCCAATGTACTAATCATAGGAGACTCAATTGTGAGGCACAGTGATGCCTCTCTCACTAGGCTGAACAAGGAGAAGGTGACAGTCAGCTGTCTATCAGGTGTCAAGATCCGCCAAATAACACATGCACTCAGGTCACTCCACAAGTACAAATATGACTCAGTCATTGCCCATGTGGGTGTGAATGACCTGAGATGTGCCTCCCTGGACTACATGAAAAGAGATGTGATGGGACTCTCGGATTATGTGGCCAGGCAGGTATGAACCTAGCCTTGAGCAGTACTCTACCATCACCCAGAATGATACTACAATACAAGCAGAAAATGATTGACTTCAACAATTGGCTAAGTTTCTGGTGTCATTCTAAGGGATCCAGTATCTGTCTGCCTGGGACAACATGATTGACAGACCTCGATGCTTTGCCAGAGACAGCCTACATCTGTCACCCCTGGGATTCTGGGTACTAGCTAAGGCTCTTGCCACCCCTATAGTACCTTTTTTAAGCAGTGTTCCAAAGACCAAAATTCCACCATAACTGCTACAAACAAATGCAATTTGAGGGTCATGCTGCTCAATGCTAGAAGTCTAAATCTCAAGATGCACTTGCTCGGAGCTCTCCTCAAAATGTTGAATGCCGACATCTATGCTGTAATGGAGACCTGGTTTAAAGAGGCAAAAAGCACCCCTGTGCTCCCAGGCTACAAGTCATTCCATACCTTTTGGCCCCAGAATGCAGCCGGAAACTCCAAAGGCAGTGGTGTCTCCATATTCTTAAAGGATACACACACCTCTAGACTGGTAGCCCAGCGTAATGCATCTGAGATACTTCAGGTACAACTAACACTGGGTAAGATGGTGAAACAAGTCATAGCTTTCTACAGAACCCCAAACATGTCCCTAGACTTACATGCCAACTTCCTACACACCCTGGAATCTATCAAGGTCCAACCCAATATTATTATACTGGGTGACTTCAACTACCCTTCCATCAACTGGGAAAACTATTCAAGTACCAATGTAAGGCCCAATGCTTTCTGGAATTGTTCATTTCCAACGCCCTGGACCAGCTCATTCTGACCCTCACTAGAGGAAGCAACATCCTCAACCTGGTTATCACCAACATGGGAGGCCATTGCTCCACATCTATAGTCAGTTCCTCCCTGGTTAAATCTGACCACAAACTGATCTCCATGGAAATCCCCATCTTATCTACATCCCCCGCTAAGGTGACCACTCTGAAAAACTTCTGTAAAGCCAACTTTGGGCTCCTAAAAGCAGAGGTGGCTAAATTCTTGGCACCTGTGCCAATGGAAAATAGCTGCATGGCTGCAAAATCATACACCAATGCACTCTATGAGCATGTACATAATTGCATGGACCTTGCCGTACCAAATAGAACTAAGATGCTGTTCTCCAAAAAAATGAAGCCAATCTTGTGGTCCTCAGCCAAGAATAAACTCTACAACAGAAGGAAGAAACTGTTGCAGAAAAAAATGAATTCACAAGACTGGAAAACTTCCCTTAACAGTCTCAACAAAAAGCTGAGCTCCCTTATCAAATCATCTAAAGGCAGCTATGAAGGCAGAATTGCAGCTGACACCAAGCACAACCACAAAGCCTTCTATAGCTATATCAAAAACATCAAAGGCAATACACTGATTTGCTCTGAGTTATTGCACAATGGCACCTCCTATACTGAGCCAACAGATATAGCCATCATACTGGCCGACAGATTCAGTGCCAACTTTACCCCCACACCCACACCCAAGGGCCCTATCACAATAACAGATGAAAGCCTGATACACACCATTTCTGCAGCACAGGTAAAAGCTGCATTGTCCAAATTCATGAATACAGTGTCCATGGGACCTGATAATATCTCTGGCTGTGTCCTATATGAGCTACAAAATGAACTGGCACCACATCTGTGTACCCTGTTCAATCACAGCCTTACCTCAGGCTATGTCCCCAGTGAAGGGTGCACTGATACAGTCATCCTGCTCCATAAAGGGGGAGCAACTACAGACCCTGGGAACTATTGCCCCATTAGCCTGACAAGCCTGGCAAAGATACGGAGAGCAGCCTCATGGACCTGCTTAACAAAGATATAGGCAATCTCCAAACTCTTGACCCCACACAGCTTGGCTTTGTCAAGGGGAGATCTTGCCTGCTGAACCTGGTTGACGTCTTTGAGGTAGTTACCAAGGCTGTGGATGAGGGTAAGGCAGTGCATACAGCCTACCTCGACCTGGCCAAGTCTTTGATACCATTCTCCACTCAGGTATTATTGATAAACTCACCAAACTAGGCATAAATCCTTACATCACTAGGTGGGTTGCAAATTGGCTCACAGACAAAGCCCACAGAGTGAAAGTTGTGGATCCCAAGACAGACTGTCGATCAGTCATAAGTAGAGTCCCACATAGCTCGATCCTGGGCCCTCTCCTGTTTGGCATCTACTTCTCTGAAGTCCAAACCAACACAGAAGGACTCTGGCTGACCAAGTTCACTGATGACTGCAAGCTAGGAGTCATTATCAACTCCCCAAGTGATGCAGACATCCTACAAAAGGGCCTCTCTGAGACCAATGACTGGTGTCAGAACCATGGCCTGAAGCTTAACACCAAAAAATGCGTTATCATCCCCTTTGGAAAAAACTCAGTTCCCACAAATTACCACGTTGATGGGAGCCCACTGAACACTGAAGGGTCCATAAGAGATCTGGGCACCCAGGCTGACAGCCACCTCACCTTAAACCATCACATTGCCACTGTGGTCAGAAAGTCCTTCCATGTGGCACATCTTATAACCAAAGGTTTCACATCCAGGAAGAAAGAAGTCATCATCCCTCTCTACTCATTCCTCATTAAACTAGTCATTGAATATAACACCCCATTTGGCATGTACCTGACTACACACCTACAACAGCTGAGAGACCACAAAAGTACCTCACAAAATTATTCTTAGGCCTTAAATACATGTCCTACATGGACAGACTCAAGAAACTTCAGCTGTTTTCAATCTCTTATTGCCTACTTACAGGTGATCTCTGCTTGACTTACAAAGCCATGTCTGACCCAGCCCTACTTAAAATGCTACACCTAAAGAAATCCCAATCCCCCCGCACCACACGCTCCAGAGATCACAACCTCATTACCACAATTAACAGAACATGCTGGAGAGACAGGTTCATCTCCGAAAGACTGCCCATACTCTGGAATAGGCTTCCCATCCATGTCAAGCAGAGCACCTCACTGGCCCTCTTCAAGAGAAACCTTGATGAGTGGATGGGTAACAGAAAGTTCACTCCAGGGATCATCCCAGTTGCACTACTGGATATGGGCACTGTGAACTAACATTGGGTGGCACTGTGCCTGGGCAATTTGTTTTTGGTCTAGGCTTGTAAAGGCTCCAGGGCCATTAGCCTAGCACACACCTATGAACCTATGAATAATGGTGTAATGTATATGGCATCTGTCATGGGTGTATAATTGGTTGACTTGCCAGTTGCTAAACTTTATGTGCTTTGGTCTGACATTGTAATGTAGGTGCAACTCATGGATTACAGTGTACACTGTCACAGAGTATATCTATGGATTTGTCTTTTTTGATAAGACTCAAGGCCAGCAAAAACTACAAACTACAAGCACTGTTGGTGATTTCCTGCTGGTTATTTTTCCTACACACCCTCCCATTCCTTGATGTGCCTTTGTGATTTTTAAGCTGTCCATCCTTATTGTAAATTGAGTTTTATAAGCTCCTTCTTTATTACACTGCTGTTGGTATCTTGAATTATTTATTTGCCTTCCCTTGTGCTTATTTCGGGTTGGTTGCCTGTCATTGTCTGTTGTACTGATTTACTTGCTCTGAATTCATTATTTAGCTAGCTAGATAAAGTAGTATATTTTTACACTATAGCAAGCTTTTTTTCTGTGCTGCTACATAAGAAAGACGGAGGATTTTCCATTAAGTCGCAGTGGATGGTTGCCTGCTTTGCATATTTTGGGGAAACACACCAGAGATTCCTACATGTAGTTGTATTGGCCAGGGAGTTTATTAATCAGCTTACATAGTTTTTAGTGCCTTTTATAAATTCTGCACAATTGAGTACCTCTTGGCTCATTTCTATAAAGCAAAGTACTTTTATTGAATAGTCACACTTTTTATAAGCTGTTTAAAGTGTACTTCTGTACTTGATTTACGTATTGCCTTTCCTTAAGTCTGTTTGTGGTAGCATTTTACTCTGGACACATTTTTACATTAGGAGAACTGGGATTATTCATCTAGTGGCAGTAGGTGTTTGCCATTTGAGTTGGAAAGCACCCGAAATGGATCCAAGTGTATTTGTTTAACTGGCCAGTGGTATCAGTAGTCAGTTTTCTGTATTTCAGTGATGTATAAATTCTGTACATTTGCACGGAGCTGCTCACTGTGCTAGTGCTCTGTACTAATGCAAAAATCTAGAAACATTGCTTATTTTCATTATACTGTGAAGGCTTATAGTATTATTTATTGGGGCTTTTTTGCACTTCTTTAAAGTTGCATTTTCAAAGTCCGGTAAGGGCTGCTGTTCTACACTGAAATACATTGTATCTAGTATTTCTTAGTTAGTATTAGGCATCTGTTTGTGACTGCTTAATATGTGTCTCCAAACCAGTTATTTTACATCAATATGCTCTAAGTCTGCACTCCTGTGCAGGGGAGAATTCATATTATCTATCTGAGCTGGGAATTGCTGTTGGAAAAATCACTGAGTGCTTAACTGACTGGAACAGGTAGTGTAAAACTTGCTTTTTTCTGATCATATATAAGCCTCACATTTGAGCAGCGGTGATCACTGGTGCCTTGTATATATATATATATATATATATATATATAGATAGATATATATATATATATATAGATAGATATATAGATAGATAGATATATACAATCACCAGAAGTTGAAATTTCCCAATAAAAACACCTCAGAACTTTACCTCAGTCCTGCATTACTCATGGGGCAACTAATTTGTGCTGTAAGCAACGTTTATACATTTAGTTAAGACTATTTAGGTATATCTTACCTTACTGTAGCAAGACAGGCTATCACTGCTTAGACAGCATCTGGTTTGGGCACTGGGCAGTATTTCTGGTTAGGGTAGCTGTAAATTACATCAAGTGAGTACCCTTCCTCATGTGGTAACAAACACCCTCCACTCCTATCCCTTGCAAGTACACATTAATACCTATAGCTATGGATGAGTACTTTCCTGCTATCTCTGCATCGAGCTTGGTAGACATGGGCATCCTGAGGCAATGTAGCAATTGCCTTATGTACTCTGACAACCATTTAATTCTCAAACAGACAAATACAGTATGTGAGAAATGTAGTTACATATTGACATTGAAGGCTAGACTCTCACATACAGACACAAAAAGCAACAAACAGGTTGTCAGTGACTCACACACATCACTCATAGCACCCATAAAGGACCACACACTTAAAACTACATATGCCGAGGTGCTCACATGTAACTTACCCAAACCTCAAAGTCTTCTCAAGTGCAGTTCTCAGAAACTCCACATGCACACAAACAAGACAATTCCCATCACCACACATAAAGTCACATCTCACTGCATCTCAGCTACCAAGCCAATAAGGGAACCCCCCCAACCCAATATTCTGGTCATAGGAGACACCATTGTGAGACACACTGATATCCCTCTTACCAAGCTGGATGAGTAGAACATTAGAGTTAGCTGCCTGACATGGGACAGGGTCCACCATATTATGCAAGCAATCAGGTCATTTACCCCCTAAATACCAGTATAACTCACTTATAGTCCATGTGGCTGTGAATGTCCTGAGACATAGCTCCTTGGACCATATGAAGAGAGACATAATTGAGTTCTTATAATATGTGTCACAGGCAGGTATGAGCCTAGCTTTGAGCAGCATTCTACCATCTCCAAGGATGATGCCACAATACCAGCAATAAATTATCAACTTTAACAATTGGTTTAGCTTCTGTTACTATTCCAAAGTGGTGCAATACATGTCAGCCTGGGAGGACGTGGTTGACAGGCCACTCTGCTTTACAGATACTGGTCAAAATATTATCCAGCCCTATAGTGCCTTTTTTAGGCAGTGACAAATAGACGGACCATCCAATGTAACAAAAGCTACCAAGGACAAGCTAAAGGTGTTACTGCTCAGTGTTAGGAGTCTCAACAAGAAACTGCATTCCCCGGAAGCTCTCCTCACCCTGGCAAATGCTGACATCTGTGTAGTTAAAGAAGCATGGTTCAAAGTCATAGAAAGCACTCTAGCAGTGCATGGCTATAACACCTTTCATATCTTCCAGCTACCCACTGAACATGAAAGAGCAAAAGGTGGAGGTGTGTGTATTTACATAAAGGATAAGCAAACCACAAGACTGGTCAAGCAGTAACCACAGAAAAAAATCCATTACTATATTTCTGCTAGCTACAGCCCCCCCCCCTCCCATGAACCAGCAAACCCATACATCATACCTGACGTTACTAGAATCACTCACCATCAAGCCCAATGTCATACTCATGGGTGATTTTTAACTACTCCTCCATTAATTGTGAGGCATACATGACCAATAGCATACAAGTCTAAAGATTTCTTGACTTTATAAATTCAAATGCCCTGGTGCAGCTAGTCTGTACTCTGACTAGGTGAATAAATATCCTAGATCTGGTAGACTGCTGCCCCCCCCCCCCATGTGATGCCTTCACTGGTAAGATCAGATCACAAAGTGGTGTTCTTTTAAATGAAAGTAAAACTAGTCCCGCCGCCTAACTTTAAAAACTTTAAGAACTTGTCTAAGGTAAATTACTCCCTATTAAGGGATGGTGTGGCAAGTTTCCAAGCTCCCCCAAATACAGAAAACACAGAAATCTATGCAGGAGAATAAATAAAAGCCCTCTATGACCATATGAACAACTTCATAAAAATGGCAGTACCAGACTGAAATAAACCCAGGTCAAACCACAAAAACAAGCCACCCTGGTTGACTCTACATATTAATATGTTGTTAATAAAAGAAAGAAAATTGTGGCAAGAAGTAAGTGGGGAATGTGCACAACAGAACAAAATGTCCCCCATTAGTCTAGACAAGTAAATCAGCTATTTTTACCTTAAAGTCTGCAGACAATGACGTAAAAATAGCCTCCAAAACTAAGGACAATTATAAGGCATTTTAAGTTATGTCCGCAGTCTTAAGAGCAGCACCCAACATTGTGCAGAATTAGTTTTAGGTGACATAACTTATACTCAGCCGGAAGATTTAGAAAATCCGGAGGCCAACAAACTCAGCTCAAATTTTACTTCTCCATCACCCCTAAGAAATACCCTCCACCACTCCACCGCCAATTATCACCAAAGAATAGATTGTCAGTGTGCTCTCTAAAGCTAAAAACATGGCTTCAGTGGGGCCTGATGATATACCAGGCTACCTATTATACAGCTTAAATCAGGACCTTTCAGGCCCATTAAGAATTCTGTTTAATCACAGCCTCTGAACTGGCTTTGAGCTGATAGAGTGGAGGACAGCAACAGTTATCTGTCTGCAGAAAGGAGACCATATACTGACCCAGGAAATTGCATACCCATAAGTTTGACTACTCTTATATATATATATGGATTCACTATACAATCTCGAAATACTGAAATGTCGAATTTCAGTATTTCGAGACTGAATAGTCAAAAAACCACGTACACGAAAACCCACAATAACGAACACTACAATCGCGACCATTCACACACACACACACACACACACACACACACACACACACACACACACACACACACACACACACACACACACACCTGTCTAACTAAACAACAACACACACAAACACACTTAACCTACCTATAAGCAGGGCGGGCAAACCTCCCTGTACCCTCCAGCCCCCCACTTATATATTTTAACTCCGAGGTTGCACTATTTTATTTATTTATTCATTTTACATTTGTTGACCGATTGGGCTAGTCTAACTGGATACATGTCCATTTTCAATAGAGGCCCAGGGAGAAAAGCTCCAGGAAAAAACATGCAAAAATTAAAAAGTAACAACAAAAAAAGTAGCAATTGTTTCAAAAATGAATTAAAAACTCAAATATATATATATATTTTTTATCAAAGGATGTGCATAATTATACTACTCAAAGTGACAATAATAATATTTAAGTAACGTAGATTTATATGCAGAACATAGTCTATAGAGGCATTATAGGGAGGATTGTAGTGGATGTAGTCTGAAAAAGAGAGTTAAGGATGAAAGTTAGTCAGGGTTGGTACAGGAGCATAACCAGTGGTTATTAAGATATAGTTTTAGATTCCTTTTAAAAAGTGGGAGAGAGGTCTGAGATTTAAGGTCATGTGGTAATTGATTCCATACTTTTCCAACAGAGATAGAGAACAAGGAGTCACCTGCTGAGTTTTTTGATTTGGTAGTATTAATTAACATTATGTTTGATAAGTGTAGAATCTTGTGGTTATTATATTATTATTTTTTTTTAATTCTCAAGTTCTCAAGTGAAATTTTGGAAGAGTCTCAGTCTGGAGCCCTGCCAAGGGTGACAATGACCTGTTCATAACTCTGAAAACATTTCTGATGCAGCATTTCCACAACATACTCTGTGTTCTCTGATGTTTTGTAGAAGACTTCCTCCAGCTTTCTAGGCTGGATGGAAAAACAGCTGCAGATCCATTCTGGATGGAGAAGCAGAAAGTCTGGATATGTCAATGGATCTAAATCTACTCCAACAAATAAATAACCCAAAGTAGAGGATAGATTTGTCGTGCAGTGCTTTATCCTTTTTGTGGAACAAATTTCCTCTCTAAATTAAGCAGTGTGGCACACTGTCTGCCTTTAAAAAGGGTCTGGACAACTGGATAGCTATTAATAAATTCACCCGGGTATAACTAGCTTGGCCTTCCTTGAAAAGCAGGACAAGGCTTCAGCGTAGGTACTAGTAGGAGAGAAATTGCCTCATAGCTCAGATGCCTTGTAACTCCTATGATCCTATGAACAAATGAACTGGCAGAGATGAAAAGTAGTGCGCAGTCCTTTTTTTAAGCAAAGGGACAGTTCACTGACATCTCTGCAGTCAAGTTTCTCTCCTTGAGTGTCATTCTGACCAGCTGTTGTTGAAAGTCAATGTTTTGAGTTTTACTAAACACTATCAAAGGAAAAAGGGGATCCGTTCTTTATACAGGGATATCTCTTCCCTTTTCTCTGGAATATTGTGATAGTAGCAATAGCATATATAAGTAACAGGTAGGGGTGGGAGACATAGTCTTTTATATGGGGGTACTGATACAGGGTGTCTTCCCACTACAAAATGCTAATTTTGGTACTTTAGGTTTTTGATTATTTAGCTAAGCAAGATGTGAGTGTGTCAGCTTGTCAGTGGATCCATATTGTTAACAGCTTAAATTCAACAAGTGAGTCAGTTGCAGATAGAGAGCACCAGATCTGAAAATCACATCATTAAGTCATTTGAAAGTATGATTTCAATAAACCTGCTGCCACCATTTTGAAAGTATATATTATGAACCTGTGTTCCCTTTTCAGGTCATTCTCTTTGCCCATTTAAGCATCCCAATGAATAATAATTTTGTCCTTCAGGATGGAAAAGACACAGATAATCATAATCTTAATTATCATCATCTTCCTCTTCATAATTAACCCTCTTTTTCCATCTCTGTACATGGGTTTGGGGGTGTCCTGCCAACTGTTGCTGCCACTCTTAATTCCGTGCCACTGTCTTACCTATTTCAACACTCATGGCTGACTGTTGCAGGTCTTCTCTCATGTAAATCATTAGTCTCTATGCTAGTCATTCTCCTTTTCTCTTGCCTTCTTTATGACTTTTTCAGTTTTTTTCAACAAATCATTTTCTTTCTTGCACATATGTCTGAATCACAGTAATCTATTCTCTTTTTCCTTTTCTACAACTGGAGCTACTTTGACTTCTGCTCCGATGTAATCATTTCATCGCAGTGCCACTGAGTGTATCTTACTGGCCAATTCAGAAGCTTCAGCTCCTTCACCTTTAATTTCCTCAAGTGCTCTACCGTCATTGCCCAGATTTCTGTACCATTCAGAACTACTAGTAACAACATTGTTTTGTATAGTTTACTTTTCAGCTTCGTTGTCATTCTTCTGTCGTACTCTATCCCTGACCCTCTGTGTCAGTTGACTGCAGCCATTTGATTCTAGTTGTATCCTCTTAATTCAGATTTCCCTTCTCTTCTAGCTACCCTCTGAGATATTTTGCTGTGAAGCTGTTCCACTATTTTCCTATTATTTCAATTTTCAGTTCATCTGATCCCTCCTTTACTGACATGACAGTTGTCTTGTCTGTACTCATTTTTTCCCATGTATCTTCAGTTTAGCACCTAAATCCACTATTATTTGCTGTAGTTGCTATAAAGAGTCTGCTTTTCATGCCACATCATCTACATACAGCAGCTTTGTTGATCTGCTCCTCCAACTTCTTTGTTAATGAAGCCCATCACTAGTATGAATAGCAGTGGGCTCAGGGAACTAAACCCTGATGTACAACCACTCCCTCTGGGAATATCTGTGTGAGTTTGAACACTGTTTGTACTTGTGTCACAGTCTCCCTATGCATAGCGCAAATTCTGCAAATGATTCCAGGAATTCAAAGGTTCTTTACTGAAATGTCAGCATTCAAACTGCAACTGCTAAGTGCCAACAAGCAGAAAAAAGACCAAAAACACAGGGGAAGTTGCAAATCTCGAAAATCACTCTTCTCCTTTAAACTTCTTTCTGCAGGGTGGCAAGCCCCCCCCCCCCATATCCTCCATTTGGGGGCCCAAGCCCCCCACATACCCTGAATTTATATATACCAGCTCTGAGATCGCCATACCTTTGTAGAAAAGGGAATATTCCAATAAATAGCACCTCATACATAATATAATAAATCCATTATTTCAGCCATTCAGTTTCTTTTGTTTGGGACTTACTCTGGCAGACATTTCAAATGGTTACAAAACTCAAAACATCATAAGACTACCCAAAATCAGTTGAATTCTGACCTTGTCATATGCTTTCTCTAACTTTATGAATGCCCAGCTGGACTCTTTCCTCATGTTTTGCTTCTTCTCCCACACTGGAAAAACACAGATAGCAACAGGATTTTTTTTTTATTGTTTCTATATCCTCCCAGGATATGTATGGAGTAAATCTGCCTTTGTACATTGGATTTCATAGAAGAAGTCAAATCCATTATGCATACAACAGATTTCTTGAGGTTCTGATTCTTAGCTATTGTGGATAAGTTAAGAACCACCATGTCTTTCCCTTTATCCTCCTTCAACCTGTATAGGAGCTGAGAATTGGATTTTGGATGACTACAAAGACAGTCTGACAAAGCATGACATGACTTAGGTAAGGATGGTGGGGGACTGCTGACTGTTCTCAACAAGGATGAAGCAAACTGATCTTAGATGGAGACAAATGCAAGAGGTAGAAAGAATATTTTCTGCAAATCCTGAACCTTTGGTCATGTCATCATCTGAGAAGGAAGTGTCTGAAGCAGATGGTCAGACTAAATTAGCTTCATTACCATTGATAACAATGGCAGTTAAACAGTTCCAAGGTTGGAATGGTTCAGGAGTGGATGAGCATTTATGGCTCATATGGCTTTTTGAATGTTGCATTGAAAATGGAGCAGTACCTCTGGCCTTGCAGACTGTAGGTGGGTCCCTGTTCATTGCTGGAGACAGGAGGATGTGTACAATATGGAAAGAATCACAAATTTCAGGCTTCTTGGAAATGGATATGCCAGACTTATGGAAAGGAAACTTTGTACAATTTCAGGACTTAAATTCAAGAAAAGTAATGTGGATTCCCTTCAGTAATTGAATAGATAATCAAGTATTCATCCTGATGCCGATATTGAGGTATCAGTTTGCCTGTCCTTTAACTAACCTATTACAATAAATATCGCTTCAGATCTATAATAAATTTTCAGTTAATGATGGTTGGCATGTGCTTTGTGCACCAGGAAATAGACTAAGACAATATAACTTGGAGTGTCTTATGGAAGGCATTGCAACTATATAAGGCATGAATACAAATTGCGATATTCATTCTCTGTATACTTATGCTTTATATTATGTTTTTCCCTTTCTTTCTCTTTCAGTGCAGCTGATTTTGGTCAGTCTTTTCCTAGTGAGTTTCATAAGCTAAAATGGAATCTTTTTCAGTCACTTGTTTGCCTGTATTAGACAGTGCTGATTTCTGCTATGCCCAGTTTCTTCTGTGCCTCTATGCCTTCCATGCAAATGTCACTCAGAAATATTTTGATAATTTGATATTGTAAGAATGCCATTTATTGCCACTACTTCTGACTGCATCAGTTGTCGATATTGTGCAGCGCAGTGAGTAGCATTATTACCTCATAACACTAGGTTCTCCAGATCACTTTTCCAGCTAGGGAGTGGACTTCTGTTTGATGTCTGATGCCCTCCTTAATCTTACTCTTGCATGGGTTTTCTCTGGGTGCTTTATCTTCCTCCAGCCTCTGAAAGACATGCACGTCCCTATTTTTCCCTACAATTTCCTACAATTTCCCCTAATTTGGTGTACAATATGGGTGCGTGTGTGCGTGCACGCGCGTGCCTGTGCACATGTGCGTGTATGTGCATGTGTGTGTTAAGCATGAAACCTAGTAAGCTACTTCCATTCCCTATTTTCCTGTTAAACTCTATTGATAGCAGTAGCTGTTTTTGCCTTGCTTTAAGAATTGCATGCAACATGTAAACATGGGTGGATGGGACTGAGACTATGCTTTTTTTCTTTCTAAGATGAGAACCAAGGAAATAAGAAAGGTTTCTCACCACTCCACACCGAAATTACACCAAAAATTCATATCTTTCACTTTTTCTTTTCCTTATGTACCTCCAATTATGGTTTGTTCTGCTTTAAGTGCATTTTTTTTCCTTTGACAGTAAATGTTAGATATTAATTTGAGCCTTTTTTAAGCTCCTTAATATTTTCAATAACTTCTTTTGGGGGGTTATTAATGGGTAGCCACTGTATCACGTTTTAGAATTATTAATACACAAACATTTGTAATTAAATGTTTTGCAATGTTGCGAAATAAGACATTACAGAAATTTGATGCTAATAATGGGACATTTATGGTATCATTGCTTGTTAATGTAATTTACTTCCAGTTTCAGAAATCTGTCCTTTAACTAACCTATTACAGTAAACGCTCCTTCAGATTTATGATGAATTTTCTGTTAATGATAGTAAGTACTGAATAATTTACTAGCCAGCCATTAGGGCAGTAAAAACATGTTAAGTTGTAATGTCTTCAGTTAAAGTGTATAAAAGTAGCCATGCAGACAATATCAATAAGAAACATAAAGCTTTCCTAAATTAAATGTTGGAAATGTGCACTACAGAAAATGGGAATGAAAGAATGGTTCTGTAAATCAGAAGGCAGTGAGCTAGAAAGCTTTCAGTGCAGCCATTAGGAACGATGTGTATTGTTCTTCAAATCTGTGGAGACCAGAATGCAAAGGTGATGAACCATTACACTGCTAACTGTATTATTTAAGTCAATTAAAATCATTATCACCTGAGACTTTACTGGAAGACAACATTACCTCTTTTACGACTTTTTTGTTAAGTTTACATAATAGACAGTGAGTTATTGCATTTTATTTTCTGTATTCACAGGTTCTGGCATGCTGAAAACACTTTTAGAGAATAATTGGATTAAAAGGGTAGTATGTCATGTAACCCATCCTGTTTAGGCTTTTATGGAAAATGCTCATGGCTGTAAATGAGAGATAATGCCAGATACAGTGCAAGCCATACAGCATTTTTCTCTCTCCTAGAATATACGTGTTATCTTTCTCTATTTATATATGTATGTGTGTGTGTGTGTGTGTGTGTGTGTGTGTGTGTGTGTGTGTGTGTGTGTGTGTGTGTGTGTGTGTTAGTTTATTTTGCCATTGCTCCAAATGAATATAATAGCCTATTTTTATTAAAATATTTAAAAAAATATATATTGGGTAAACTACCGGGCATATTACTTCAGCTGGTGGGCTAGCTTGCTAATATGTCCTTGAATAGTTTCTCTTGCTAATCTATTTTAGTGATTCCTTTTACTTTGTAAATATGAGACCAAATACTTCATTGAAGTTAAAATGTTTGCTTAATTTCTAGGAATATGTACTTATACCTGCATATTTTACATCAATTTCTTTACTGAATTACTATATTCTGGTTACACCCAGTGTTATTTATTGTGGACATTTTTAGTTAGTTTATTGAGATTTACGTATCACACCATGGCAATCATAACATGACAAGCCAGAGAAGTGCTTGCTGTTTGCAACCCATATAAATTCATGCCCCTAGTCAAAGATATTACATATATAGACCCCTTCACACTGACTTAAAATCAAGCCGCATATCCATCCTCTATATGCAGTGTGTACTGGATTTGCTAATATTTGCCATGTAAGGCCTCTTAGATGATTGACATCTATCCCAAGGTTTGAGTCCATCCACAATGGGAATCTTCCCAATATCAGAGAGTTGTTTTTAAAGTAAAGCAGTTCTCTGTTATCAGATGACATGGATGGCAGACAAGCAAACCTTCACAAATATTACTAGGCATGCATACATTTCCTATTCATGTTTCATTTACCTTTTCATATATAGATACTGTGTAAAATGTCATCAAAAATGTTTGTTGACACCAACGGCCACCTAAGGATGATCAGAAATTTGAGATGTATGTAGGATGCCCAAAAATGTAAATAGCTATTTATGCTTAGAAGCACTATATGGTTGTTAGGATGGAAAACGTGAAAATTCATTAAGCACTGAAGCATCACAGGGTTAAGTGCTGGAACAATTACTGTCTGTTATATGTGTTTCAGATATCACACTATGTTTACAGGGCCCAAATCCTCCAGTATGCCACTAATAAAGGCATTATTATTATTATTATTATTATTATTATTATTATTATTATTATTATTATTATTATACCTGAATGGAGGGCATGTTTTGTGACAGACACACAGCGACCTGTGATCAGACAAGCTGAGATTTCATGAAAAATATTTACCACCCCATTACCACAATCTACAAAACATGCTGGAGGGACAGGTTCATAACCCAGAGACTGCCCATGCTATGGAATAGATGTCCCATACATGTCAAGCAGAGAACCTCACTGGCCCTCTTCAAGATAAATCTTGATGAGTGGATGTGAAATAGAAAATTCACCCCGGGGATCACTCCAGTGGCTTTACTTGACAAAGACATTGGGAACTAAGGCTGGGTGGTACGATGCCAGGGTAATCCTATGGGCTGGGCTTTTAAAGGCTGCAGGGCCATTAGCCTGGTACACAGCTATGAACATATGAACCTATGAACATGGTTATGACTTTGGTGAAGAAACTCTTGTTCAAACTGTCTCAAACAGGACAGATGAACAATGCATATTCAATACATTGGGCAATAGCCTATGTATGATGCAGGTCCACAGAAAATTAGCATCTATATCACAAGATCCAACATTAAAAATAGCAAACACTCTTTTATCAAACTTAAAAACATGAAACCTTAAAATGTCGAAGGAACAAATCAGAAAAACTAGAACAATGTACTGACAAATTAAAGTGGGAAGCTTCACCCCCCACACCCCTACCAAATTAAATATACCAACTCCAAGATTGCACCACAGTGGAGAAAACAGCAAAGTCCGGAGAACAGCCCATTGATTTTTTTCCCAGGGAAATAAATAAATTTTCCGTGCCTTCGACATTTTCAGGTTTTGCGTTTTAAAGTTCGATATGAGCTTTCACTAATTTAAGCATTCGCTGTTCTGATAGGAACCCGAAATATAAATACAAAACTTAATTTATCACACATGTCAAATACAAACAAACTTTTGTAAAATGTGCCTATGACATTTTTAAATATTTATCAGCTAAGATCTGTACTGATAAAGAATATCTTGATGAGTAACAGATGCAACATAACTGGTTTTGAGTTTTACTTTTAATAATCAAAGGGATTAATAAGGAAGCTACAAAGTGCTTCTAATATGCCTATCATTTTGCAAATCAAACTGCTAAAACATCTAGGGCATATGAAAAAAAAAGATGAGTAAATAAAAACAATGATTTCCCTTATTCAGTATGAAGACCACTGCCTTAAGTCAATACAGTTGCAGAGTATATACCAAAGGTATAAGGTTCTTGAAATGGAGCTAATGTCAAATTATCTTTTTCCTGACTTTATCACATTTGGTTGCCTCTCCACTAGATACCACAATTCCAATATGTAAAGCTACAATTTCTACAAAGAAATCTACGCAGTCCTAAATCCACAGGGTCATTCATTTCATACTGGGTGTTACAAAGTTGTTTTCCACATCCTGATACTTACAGTAGGTAAACCTAGAGGTATATGCATATGGAAGGCTGCCAGATTCTACCAAGTTTGCTGTCACTTTTTTCTTCCCAAAGATGACTTACAGAAAAAATACCATAACATCGTAGTTTCATAGGCATTTTCCATGCACTCAGTCAATTTGACTAAAGAATAGCCTGGCCCAAAGAGAAGGAAATCCAAGCATCTGCATTTGGAACAGAACTCATAAAGCATTTGATATCATCATCAAAAGAGACATACTATTTATTGAGCCACTAATATCAAGTCTCTACAGAATGCAAAATCAAAGATTTAAAGATTATAGTGAAGACCTTGGCTTACCACCTAGTCCCCTTTATGTATAATCTGATATAAGTGGCAATTATGGGATATCTAAAGCTGAAGTGGTGAGGGACCAGTGATGGATACTGAACATGACCATATGGTGGGCTCAGTCATACCACTCCCCATGTTATAGTTTCATAGGCAAATACTAGGCTATCAGTCTGCAGACTATAGGCTGTCAGTCCGGAGACTATTACAAGCCTGGCCAATAACCAGAGGTCAGAATCAAATTTTGTACTGAGAAAAGTTTTGACATGCTGAAATAGGACTATCTTTACTAAGACTGTTAAGCCTTGTAGCTGGGTTATGTAAACAATGAGTATGCATTTTTGTCTAATTCTCCATAATTAAAGCTACATATGACTTTATTAGCTCGGCCTTTTCTATAATTAGGGGCATGCATGAAGGATGCTCACTAACCAACCTGATTCTCATACTTACAGTATAGCCTCATTCATTATATCTCTGAAAATGTCTTGAAAATGTATTCCTGCTTTCTCACTAGATGTGAACTGCTTATCTCACTGAAAATTTTACAAGTACCTAGGGTTTGTTATGATTCTTACTGGGGGAGACATGATAAATGATTACTATGGCACGCCGACTGCCAATTTGATATAGTAGTTTAGCACAGTGAATTAAGGCTATGAGCAGCTAAAGAACTTCATCCCATAGACCTAGGTCTGATTATACAGCTACCAGTTGCCTACTGAATGACGCAGAGTGAGTCAATTACCAGACAGCGCTCCATAGCTCTCAACCGATCAGAGACAAATCTCAACAGAATCAGGGACAAATCCTCAAATAGTCAGGGAAAATCAGGGACATTTTCTAAATATTTGTACTGTTAGCTTGAAACATTTGCAGAATAAGATAATGTGGATTAATATAGATTTTCTGACGTAAAACGTCTATAACTCTGAATTACTATCATTATTTATTAAGGGCAGTTCACCACCTTTTCTTCAACAGTCACCAGTTTTAAGAGGGATTAAGAGGGACAGACCTACAATCGGAGTCTAAATCAGGGACGTCCCTGAGGATCAGGGACAGTTGAGACGTCTGCTGAGCGCTCCTACATTTCCACTAAAAGTGCCTTGCACCTTGTGGATTTAACCAGCTAAAAAATAAATAAAAGGGAAAAATGCAGACTAAACTAGTATAAGCAAGATGAAGATATTCTGATTATTCTGTAGCAGATGTGTCATATTTCCTGGTTTCCAAATAGGTGGGCAGACAGAGCTTTAAACTGCCATGCTTATAATATCCTAAATCTAGGCAGAGTTAAACTAGATGCAAAAGAATGGAAATAAAAGTTATAATACTGCGACAGAATAACTGAGGGTTGCCATAGCAGTTAAAGTGTTTTCCTCACAGACACAAGCACATGGTTTGAGTCTGATCATTGGTCACTGACTGGTTAATAGCCAGGCATGTAATAGTCTGCAGACTGGTTACCTTAGTATATGAGGGAGAGGTTGGTATAAAAGTTAAGGTGTTTACCTCACAGACACACAATTCAGTCTTTGATTCTCACCTTTGAAGGAAATTGACAAGGTTTACAATGGCCCACAAGGTCAGCTAGCCTCATACTCATCTAGATGGTTGGGGTTGGCATAATGGTTAAGGTGTTACTTTATAGACAGATGGTGCTGGGTATGATTATCAAATGAGATAATTTGTTAGGCTTAAAACGTCCCACAAGGGTAGTTAGCCTAGTGTTACTTGAGTTGTTATGTCTGATGCACAGTTTAGCCAGTCTGAGCATGGGTAAACATACTCTGTTGTTGGTTTGCATTACTGTAGTGCATCAGCTGTACTATGGGCCAAAGCTGTGTGCAAGCTGCTGCTTCTTTGCCAGCGCCACAATATACTTCACCTGCCTCCATCTAGCGTATTCATCCCCTACTGCTGGCTCCTTCGCTGATTCTTCATCTGCCTCATCACCATTGTTTGAGGTGCTGCAAACTGTTCTTCCTACTGTTGTCCTCCCTTGTATAATTGTCTCCTAAGTACGAGATTGTATAGCACTGCACATACTGAAATTATGTGCTACATTTTTCAGGGTCATATTGCAGGGTGCCACCTGATACACTGAAACAGAGAAAGCATGTTTTATGCAGTCCAAACACATACCACTTTGCAATGACCCTAACTTGTGATATGACATAGCTGTATTCCTGTTCTCTTGCATTTGGTAGATTTTTGCTTTATGCCATCACCCAGGGCTCCATGATGTATTCAGAATCTCCAATATAATTCCTCTGTGGAAGTCACCCTTCACAAACCATTGGTAGAGGTCACATGTATGCCATTTGTCCAAGTCATGATAACTGTCTAGCTGGTCTGCAGACATGTTTTACATGATAATCTGTCCATTACAAACAACCTGGCAACTAAATGGAATGATATCCTTTGTAATTCACATACCTTCTTCCCAGGTGCCCAGGTGGGGCCCTTTATTTCAATGTGAATGCAGTTTATGGCACTCAGTAGCTCAGGGAAATAGCACATATAATAGAATTCCTGCGTAGTGTTTGGTCTATCTTTTTGATACATGGAAACCATGGAATTTAGAAACTGATTTTTGAGGTAGATGCCTGAGAACCCCCCATTGTGTCCAAAGCTGAGTTTTGAAAGGCCCCCAAAGCAAGTATGTATAAAACCACAAATACTTTAGTGTACACTGGGATAACTAATCCATGACTCTCAGACTTGCAGGTGAGGAAAACTCATGTGTACTGGTCCTACAATGCCAGTGTTGTGGGAAACTTGAAATTTTAAGCTCATTCGAATGACATGGTATCTCTGAGGTTGATGGCATGTAACATGGTGGCTTGCAGTAGTAATAATAGCCTGTTACACATACGCGTTATCAAGTGCTGCAGCAGCCCCTAAAATGCTTCTGCAATTCCCCAACATGAACATGAGAATTTTGCTGTGTTCAATACCACTAGTGTCAGAGTGCACCTCTTTCCACTCTTCAAACATTTCTGAATTACATCACCATCTTGATTTACCTCATTTACATGCATATCATCCCTCAGTTTAATAGTGCTTCTTATTAGCATCTGTTTGTATAGCCATTAGCATATATTGTGAGCTGCTCTGCTGCTCTGCATTCACCACTCATGCTATGTGCATCTCTCAGTCATGAACACACCCTGAGAGTAGTCGCTATTCATGCAAGTATTGCTTACAGCAATGTGCTAATGTTTCTGAATCCCACTCATATTTAAAATAAAGTTAAATATATTGAAAAAAAAGATTAGTAAATTGTAATTCATGACACCCCCTAGAATATTTATGATATGCAGTTAGGGGAAAGAAGAGGCACCTAGAGGCTGATCAGGGCAAATACAAATAGTCATAACGGAAATCTAGTTAACTGTTTATTTCAGAGACGAAACAACCTGTATCCAAGACTTAATCTTCAAACATGACAACACTAATCTAACTTACTAGGTAAGAGCAGTAATGTCTGAAAAATGCATAAGTCACATCTGACAATACTGAAGGGATGAAAGAGAAAGACATATAATGATTTGACTTCCTAGGAATGTCAGCACAGACCAGAAAGCTAAGAAGTATACAGACATACTAGAGCCATATCCGAACATAATTTTAGACGACCCAGTATTTCTCTTTTATTTTAACAAGTATCCAAGCCACGTCATATACTAACATGTGCATGTTAGCATTCAAAGTATGGTGGTGCAGTGGTTAGAGTTGTTGCTTCACAGCAAGAGGATCTCCAATTTGATGCTGTGCTGCCTCTGTACAGAATCTGCATGTTCTTCCTGCATTTGTGTGGGTTTCCGCTGGATGCTCTGGTTTCATCCCACATTCAAAAGATATGCAGTAGGTGGGTTGGACACTCTAAATTGGCCCTAGGTGTGTGGTGCTGGTGCACCCACTCAGGAGGGTTGGGCCTTGAGCTAGCAACTTCAGTAGATAAAACTTGTAACTGCTAAAGAAACAATTAGTGCAGTAAGGTGCTTTCTGCCCAATGTACCACATGGTGTGTAAAAGAGAGAGATTATCCAAAGTAATGTAAGGTAATTCTATTAACAAATATTACAAGTGACAGTGCTATAAGTGGTTTAAGATCTGTCTTGCCAAATCTATTGAAATCAGATTGTCTGTTATCAGATAAAAGTCCACAGTTTCAAAATTACTGAATTTAAGAGATGTGAGTGTGAGTTGGGAATGTACAACTCCAGTATATCCATAGTCAAATGACTAGGTGGAGAGAACTATGCTAATAGTGAAGAACCCATTTAAAATGATGTTAGCATTAGTTATAAGGAATTCCATTTTACAGTTTTGAAACAAGAATAGTCCACTGCAGAATCTCAGTTTCCCATCAATTCATTTATTAATGTGTAGAAAATCGAAGAGCAAATTTCTGACATCTATTTTTTCTAATGCCAGAGAATTGAAACAAGGTAAAAGAGATGCTAAAAAGAAATCAACAAAGTCAGAAATATTACTATGACAAGAACAAGCACTCCTTGAAACTCTCAGCACTACTGAGATGTGAAAGTGTGAGAAGAAAGCAGAGCTTATGTGGTTCAAGGGGAAGGCAATCAGGTATGAAGAAATTGAAGGTATCTCTTTTAAGACAAGGATGGGTAGATCAGAGATTTAAATATAACATAAGAGAGCTAAGAGGGGAAAAGACTCATTACAGCCGTATGCGAAAGTAGATATAGATGAAAAAGACTCTTCTGCTTTGTTTTACAAGTATCCAAGAAACAAAATTATTCATAAAGGAAGATCATATTTGCAGAGAAACTCTTGGTAAACATTCCAGATTTTGAAGAGCAGTGTAGAAGCCAAGCGACCATTGTCTAAAAGCTGGTCATCATGCTAAGGACTGAAAAGTTGTAGTCTTTAAAATGTCTTTTAAATGCGAGTAAAGTTCGAGTTTTATGTTAAAAGCTCACGCTTAGTGTAGAGTTAAATATATTTAAAAAATCAGTTTATAAGCGGAATAAATATATTTTGTGTATAAAATGCTTAGTCTCGAGTCCATGAGTGGTAGGAGAGAGTGTCACTTTCCAAAACAGACATTTAACCCTCATCTCAGTGTAGCTGCTGTCACTTCAACAACATAGAATAAACCCTCATGACATTGCTTAGTGACTGATCCACTTATGCTGTAACTATGGTAGGCACAAATTCTGCTGTGGTCAGAGACAGTGCTGGTATTCAGGTGAAGAGTCATAGGTTCACAGGTTGGTACTAGGCTATTGGCCATAGGGCCTATACAAGCCTAGCCATAACAATTCCCTTGGTTATTTCTTTGCACAATATTTACTTCCCTGGATCCTTGTCTAGCAGTGCGACTGACGTAATCCCCGGGGTGAATTTCCTATCTCCCATCCAGTCATCAAGGTTCCTTTTGAAGAGGGCCAAAGAGGTGCACTGCTTGACATGTATGGGCAGTCTATTCCTGAGTCTGGGGAGTCTCGGGTTCAGGAACCTATCCCTCCAGCATGTTTTGTTCATTGTGATGACAGGGTTTAGATCCCTGGAGCGTGTGCCTCTGAGGGAATTTCTTTAAGTGTAGCATGTCCAGCAGCTCTGGGTTTGACATGGCCTTGTATGTTAAGCAGAGGTGGCCTCAGAGTAGATGATATGCAACAGAGTATAGGTGGAGATTTTTTAGATGGTCAGCATAGGGCATCTGCTTTAGGCCTGTGATTCTTTTATTGAGGTATTTCTGCGGCCTTTCCAGTTGTTGCAGATGTCTTGAGAGGTACATACCAAACAGGGCATTGTATTCTATAATAGGTCTAATGAGGGATGAGTACAGTGGGACAATGACCTCCTTTTTTCTAGATGAAAATCCCTTAGTGATGAGGTGTGTCACATAGAAGGATTTCCTGACTGTTGTGGCAATGTGGTTATTGAAGGTGAGACCACTGTTCACCTGTGTCGCTAAGTCTCTTATCACACTTTCTGTGTTTAGTGTACTGCCACCTATGTGGTAATTCATGGGTACATGTTTTTTTCCCAAAGGGGATAACTATACATTTCTTGGCATTGAGCTTGAGCCCATGGCTCTGGCACCAAGCATCTGTTTCTGTAAGTCCCTTTTGTAGAATATCATTTGGGGATTCAATAATGGCTCCCAGTTTGCAGTCATCTGTGAACTTTGTCAGCCAGAGTCCCTTAGTGTTGGCCTGTACTTCAGAGAAGTAGATGCCAAACAAGAACCCTGAGGTACTCCACTTGTCACTTGTCTTGAGCTGGATTTGGAATCGGCTACTTTTACAGTGTGGGTTCTGTCAGTAAGCCAGTTGGCAACCCATCAAGTGACAAAGGGATTAATGCCCAGCTTAGTAAGTTTATATATGATTCCAGAGTGGGGGATGGTATTGAAGGTCTTGACAAGGTCCAGATAGGCTGTGTGAACCACCTTATCCTTGTCCATGGCTCTGGAGACTGATTCAAAGAAGTCAATCAGGTTCAGGAGACAAGATTTGCCCTTCACGGACCCAAACTGCTTGGGGTCCAGTGTTTGAAGGTTGCCAATGTCTTTATTTATAAGTTCCATGATAATACGTTCTATGGCCTTGCAGATCAGGCTCGTCAGACTGATGGGGCAGTCGTTCTCGGGATCCAAGGTGGATCCCCCCTTGTGGAGTTGGGATAATTGTAGCTGTGCACCACTCAGTGGGCACAAAGCCTGATGTCAGGCTATGAGTAAACATGACACTTAGGTGAGGTGCCAGTTAATTTTTTAGTTCATGTAGTACACAGCCTGGGATGTCGTCTGGTCCCTTGGATGCTGTGTTCTTAATCATAGAGTCATTATTATAATGGTGTTTAAAACAGAAAAAGAAAGTAGTATACTAATATACAAGTATACTGTGGTTCCTGTTTATAGAAGAAGGGGGTTATTGATGCTATGAGGGAAATGAAGCCTAGGGTGCATCAGTCAAGTGCCATTGTGGGCAGGGGTTCATTTTTTAATAAAAATGTCCAAATAACCATCAGAAAAGTCACTATCATATATTACCTAGCTATAAAACTCCCTCTATATCCCAAGAAAGCCATAAGGCCTTTTGCAGGAATTAGAATCCCTTAGTATTAAACTCAATACCATTTTCCTAGTTTACTTAAGCTATCCAACTATAGGCTGGGAAACCTACACCACCACTGGTGGACAAACACAGATATTCCCATTCTTTGTCAGTATAAATGCCCTTGAACAATTAGTCATAGCACCCAATGGGCGAAACACAATCTCAGATCTTTTTCTTACTAATCTGAGGGCATCTCACACCATTCCTTTGCCTTTTCGCAACTTGCCAGGTTTGATCATACAGCCATCTCCTTTGAAATAAATTTAAACCAGACACCCCTTCCATCCATGGTACCTTAAGAAATTTCTCTAAGGCAAACTACCTACCCCTAAGTGATATATTAGCAAGCTTCAAATCCCCACAAAATACAGTTAACTCCATTGAATATACCGAAACATACACTGTCACACTATATCAGCATATAAATACCTAAATAGATGCACCTGTACTCTGTAGAAACAAGAATGGATTAAACCCTTGAAACATACCCGCGTGCTAGAACCATAATATTGACAGGTTTTGCAATAAAAGGAAGAGAATTATGACGAAAAGGAAGAAGAGTAATTCCCATAATAATGGAGCTCATGTGTATGAAATAAACAAACAAACCTGGAGTGTAATAAAATCTACCAAAGCCATATTTGAGGCTGAAATTGCCTCCTAAGTAAAATACATGCACAAGGCCTCTTTTTGTTACATTTGTAATCTCAGAAGCACAGTGCAGCAATGTGCTGAGCTGATTGTGATCAATGTTACCTACACCAGGATTGAAGATATAGTTGCCTTACTGGCATATAAATCTATCTCAAACTTTACCCCTCTCTCCTCTACATCTGTCTAAAAAACTAGGTTTTGCAGCTTACAATTGGGAGGTTGATGTAATGGTTATGGTGTTTACCTCATAAACACAAAGTATTGGGATTGACTCTCACTAAAGGGAAATTGGCTAGGCTTAAAATAGCACACAAGGGCATCTAGTGTGATATTTAACTATGAACTTGTGAAATTTGCTTTCCCCCAGCTATCAAACAAAAACAAATCCTAAATGCACCGTCAAAAGCTAAAAATACTGTATTGATGGGTCCTGACAATATCTCTGGATGTATCTTAAATAGTATTAAACATGTTTTAGCCACCCTCCAACACTGTTTAATCTCAGCCTTCATACAGGTTTTGCACCAAGTGAATAGTGAACAGCTACAGTCATTTCTCTGCAGAAGAGTGGACCTTCCACATACCCAGGAGATACAGACCCATAAATCTGACGTCTCATATTAAAAGCAATGGAAAAATGTATCAGTGAACAATTCAATCAGGACATAGGAAAATTCCAAATAATGGGCCCAGCTTAGTCTGCATTCATCAAGAGCAGATCATGCCTATGAACCTGGTAGACTTTTTTGAAAAGATCACCAAATAAATGGATGAAAGTAAAATGGTACCCACTGCATACAGCTTCCTGGCCAGTGCTTTTGACACAATACCCCCAATCAGGAATAGAAGATAAGCTAAATAAACTGGAACATAAATACTGCACCTGCTGGATTGCCAATGGGCTCACAGACAGGATGAGATCAAGATAGGGAAGTTACCACCACAAAGGCATCAGTTACCACTGGAGTCCTCCAAGGTTCTGTGCTGGGACCTCTTCTATTTAACATTTACTTCTCTGAAGTTAAAGCCAATACCAAAGGGCTCTGGCTGACTAATTCTGCAGATGACTGCAAGCTAGAAGCAGTCATTTAATCTCCATATGACTTGACCCTCCTGCAGGACCGTTTGTCCAACACAAATAAGTTATGGAAAAATCATGGACTGAAACTAAATACCAAAGATGTCATGTAACCTGGTGAACTACCGCACTGACAATACATCCCTAAAAATTGACCCAGTTCTTTGATATTCAGGAACTTACGTGGACAGTCACCTAACTTTTCACCAACATGTGTCTATTGTTGCAAGAAAGTCCTTCTGTATTGCACAGCTTATAAACAAAAGGATTGTGTCTAGATGTAGGGATGGCATTGTCTCTTTACTCAGCCATTCTTAGGCTAGTTGTAGAATATAATGCCTCCTTTGGCATACATTTGTCCAGACAATACTCACTTTGATACCTTCCTAAAAGGATACAAGGCCTAAACAATAAGGCATGGACCAACTCAAAGCCCTGTACCTATACTCAGTATCCAACAGACCGCTAAGAGGTGACCTATGTCTGCCATACAAGGCATCCTACATTCCAATACTTGTGGACCTACTCCACATCAGCAAATCAAACTGCATCAGAAATACTTTCTGCAGAGATCTAAACTCTTCTGCAACATCAACAGAATGTTTTGGATGGACAGGATACAGCTGCTCTGAAACAGACTCCTTATTCACCTAAAACAAATCTTATCCCTTTCCATATTCAACTTGAATCTATGGAAGAGTATTAGAAAATTTACCCCAGGACTGCCCCTGTGCTAGTAATGGACAGAGGCAGCTCCTAAATGATTTATCTCACACATCAACCCCGTCAACATATCTACGATATGATCTCAGTTATTCTTGCAAGGGGTAATATATAATTATTGACCATGGGATGGGTAAGGTCAATCAACACCAAATGGGATAGGTTAATTCAAGCACCAAAACAGAAACTAACTAGGTTTAAAATGGCCTGCAAGGGCAGTTAGCCTAGTACCTACTTATAAGCCTACGAACTTATACAATAATTATTTTAATTTACAATAAGGAATCTTGGCCAGAGCTGAGAGCTTGTAGACTAATTTGGGTGTCTGGTAGTGCTCTTGACACTGGTTTAGATATGTGAGGCTTGATTCCTATTAAAGACATGTTTTGTCACTATTTTTGTTATTACAGTTTGTTTGCTGTGAGCTTTTTGTTTTGGGGGCATGGCAGCAGGTTGCAGTAATGAATGTAGCTAGGTGCCATTCTGCTATCGTATGCCTTTTATTAGCACATAAGCATTGGCTTGCATTTCCCACCTTTTCTATAGATCGAAGGAGTGGAATAAGGTTGTTGTTTTTTTTGCCAGTCAAGTGTTATTCTTTAAGTTATGGATAGTCATTTTTTAATAAAATAAATAAATAAACAAAGACTTAGAAAAATGGTTATGTTTATATCGAATGGTGGAAGGGAGGTTGACAGGTTTGTAGTTTATTCAAGCAGAGTCCCTAGTACCAGACTCCTGTCCTGCTTCCTTTTTGACTCACCTCTAATCCTTTTTGGTCATGACAGCTAAGGGCACTGCTCTTGTCTAGAATTGTCACAGAGTCATGCTTGTAGGGGGTTTCTTCTAGGACATGCACATTGGGGGTGAATACAAATATAAAATAATAGTAAGTCAGAACTAGGCAATGGACAATGAGTTCCAGGAAAAAATAAATAAATACAAAGAAAAAAAAAATACAAAGAAAAGATAAATAGAGAAACAGTTAGTGAAGTGGTTAACCACAGCATTCAGTTAGGCAGTAAAATTATATGAATTGGTTATTTATTTCCCTCCGATATGGACAAGTTCATTTTGGCAGTACCTGACTTTTTTTTTTCAACTGCTGTTTTGTTACAATAGTGGAGTTCTCAACTCTTTCCCTTGCCATCTAAGGTAATTCTCACCTAAAAAGTGAAGCTTTGTGCAAAAGACTTACATCAGATAAGGCTGTCAGATAGATGGCACCCATTATCTCAGTCATCCATCCATACTCAATCCCTTTTCCCATTTTTATACACAGGGTCAGGGTGTCACTTCAACAGTGACAATCATCTTGAATCAAGTTTTACACTGCCAGTTGGCTAGCCATGCCACAGTAGTTCATCTGTACTATTCACTCACACATGCTATCACTCTTAAGGCCAATTCCAAACAGAAGACAGCCCAGCTGAAAATCAAACTGAGAACATCTTGCTGTGAAACAACAACACTAACCACTGCACCACAGCAGCCACCAGACCTCTGCACAATAGGGACAGTTATCTGAGTTGTGTTTCCCTTGCGCAAGGAGGTGTTTGTTGTACAGATTAGACTGTTAGTCAGTGATCCAGAAGATGCTGGGTTTATACTCATCGCTGGTTGCAACAAACGTTTTTCACTCAAGTTGTAGCTGGACACTCATAATCTTTAGATATATAAATCATATCTAATAATAACAACAACAGAAAGAAGAAAAAGGAGAATAACAAGAACTAATAAAGTTAGGAAAAAGATGAGGAAGTTAAAATGAGTTGTTACTTGTCATTTGGCACTCGGAAGGTTAGGTTATGTTGTAATCCTCTCTGCACCATAAGTTTATGGGGTGATAATATGTGGATAGGACGAGTGATATTGTAGCATGCCTCCAACGTGTCCATGAAAACAACTGCATGGAGGATTCATAATAACAACAAAAAAACAATAGAGAGAGAGAAATTTCTATGGGTCATGCTGTTATAATTTGTAAGGACTGGTCACATAGTCTTTAGAGTTGGGTTATCTACTGCCTGTGCTTTAATACATATAATATTTTCATTACAAGAACAGGTTGCATCTTTGATGTCTTTGGACAGATCAGATTTAAGCTCTTCCTACTCACAATAGTTAAGGAGTGCTCATTTATGGGAAGTTGTGTGCCACATTCTGTGGAACGGGCTAAATGTTGAATGTGGTGGCATGACAAGGATGCATTTCTGGGGTGGGTGCTGTCTGCAGTTTATTCATAGCGTGATGTGATGCAGACATGGTAGGCAGGCTTATATTTTATCTGTGGTGGAGGGTATTTTGTCAGATACTCTACTGGAGATCTTACATGACCACCACTATTTTTTCTTCTCCTTTTCCTCACAGCAGACATGGTATCCTTGGATGACCTGACAGCCAGGTGGAAGAGTATTTTTTACAGATAAGGTTATTTTTCAAGGTGGTATTTTAATATGTATTCCAGCAGTTAGAAAATCCATATCTTGCCATATCCAGGAGACCAAAGTCAAGTGCTCAGGAGGTGAATTTAAAGGAGGGTGGTCCCGCAGCTACTATTTCTCAATTGTGGACCCATAAAGAGGTAAAGGAGCCAGTAGATGCAAAATCCCATGGGGCCACCTCTGTGAATAAGCACACATGCTCTTCTCAGCAAAGTAGTGATGTACAAATTGATAGGCTTGAGAAGAATGGTGGACAGGAATAATCAACAGAGGAGTACATGACAGACATTTTAGAGGCTTTAACAGAGGTAAGAAGGTCCAAACAGTTTGAACTTTTCACTGAGAATGGAGCATGCTTGGCTCGTGTGGTTTGACATAATGGTTAAGGTGCATACCTCTCAGACACAAGATACTGAGTTTGATTCTTACCATTAAGGGAATTTGGCTTGGCTTAAAATGATCATCAGGGGCAGCTAGCCTACTATTTACCTGTGAACCTAAATTTGTGGAAAGGATGAATTGCCAGGAGCAGGAGTTAATTCCAATACTCCATTTCCACGTCTCTTTTTGACTGGACTAGCAGCACAGATGTTAATGCCTATCACTGGTCAACATGGGGTTGTAGGTCCTGTGAGGCTTAACACTGATGGGTCATTACAGTGTTTATTTCTGCAGTAGTTAAAGACAAAAATCATCAAGTGTGACTACATGGATGATTTTGTGTTTGCAGACCCCAAAGACGTTCAGCAGATCACTGATGCAAATGGAGGAGAGGATAGATTTAGCATCAGCTTTGATGGCCAATTGTGCAAATTCACGGTTTATAAATAGAACATTTAAATGGTGGGCATCATTCATTGTGTCCTCACATTGTGGGAACGGTCACCCATTATTAAAATGTTAGTATACCATATCACTGAATAAACCCAAATTCAGATAATGTTCAGCAACCTTGGAGCAGGCAACTACGGGAGATGTCTACTCTCAGGAAAATTGTGGACAGCACTCTATTCAGAGCTCTCAGTGCTGGTAGCTTCAGATAATTTCCCACCAGAATCAGGCTGCTAGCAAACCTGTTGCACTCATACTGGGTTCTTCATTCAAAGCAAGAAATCTTGAAAGGCTTTTCCTTTGTTTTTATGTTTTTGTTTTTCATCAAATCAAACAATACCCCATCTGTGAAATTGTGTAACAATTTGTGTTCGGTTAGGAGCAAGGAGGATGTTGTTTGGTATCTACTCACCAAATAAATCAGGGCAAGTAGATCTTGGGCCAGTGCTCACATCCTAGCCCTTTTATTTCCTCCAAAGTCTCCCCATGGGTTAGGTACCTAAGAAAGAGTTAGTGCAAGGTAAATTACTTGTCTTTCCTGTTGGCATCTTCTGTCAGTGACTATATTAAGAAGGAGGAGGCTATGGTGCATCAGAAGGCTTCCTGATCCTTGGCTGGCCAAACTGGATTTTGAAGGAGCCTTTTTGGCTATTACCCATTAATGAAGAGGACTGGCCACTCCTTTAGATGTTCTTTGATGCTAAGTTTTTCTTTGACACTGACATACCCTTGGTGTGTGTTGGCATGTGTGAGGTTTGAGAAATCCAAAATGGTCTCACAGTGGTGTTGCAAGCAAAGAACAAAGCACCTTACTGAGGTGCACTAACTAGCTGAGGTTCTGGAGGTGGAAAATAGGGCATTCAACGCCAAAGAAGGTTTGGAACAATTTATTAGCTTTTGTCATTAATTATTGATTCAACACATGCAATATAAGGTTGTGGGTCCTGTGAAGGGTTTTGAGCTTGTAGGTTTGGCATTCATTCAAGTTTACTCTACATTTTGCCTGCCTGTGAATAAATTTCAGTGTTTAAACAAGGCTATTGAGGAATTCCTGAGGACCAAAAAAGTGAGGGTATGGGATGGTGTGGGCGTGTTACTGGGGTACTTCAATTTTACTTACAGTGCATTTGCCCAAGGAGAGATTTACCAGAACTCTAGCCAATTTGCTTAGAGGTGATCTGCTGAAGAGCACCACATGTTAAAGGCGCTAACCAGGGTTAAAGACGTCCTCCATAGTTGTTGACAATTTTTAGTGATCTACAATGATATTTCATTTTGGCAAGGTAACTCAATTTCTTCCAAGTCCCTATATTTATTATTGACTATTGCAAGAGGGCTGGGGAGGGGGAAACATTGTGGAAGGCACTGATTTGTGGTGCCTTACACAAATTCTCCATCAGATGTGCACAAAAAAGACATTGGCAGGGATTCACTAATCCTCCATGTAAGACTAAATTAGTCTTACATGGAAACTGCAGCTTAAGAATAAGACATCAGAGTGCCATGCATATTCATGAGGGTGCGCTGACTCAACTCTAAGGCTAACACGGAGCATGCACAAGGGTAGGGGGCATGTCAGACTGCCGAGCAGTGCAAAAATCCATGCCCCTGCAAGTCCCTCAATCAGCAAATGGCAACTGACATGAGCGAGTCCGCTCAAATGTGTACATACTCAACACTGCACTCCCCCACATTCTAAACCCCTGTACAATTAGAAAACGTAAAACTTTTTTTTTTTAATTATTCCCGATATAGCTGCCCATATTTGTGCGGGTTTGCCCATTGCTTAGCTACAGTTAGCAGCCATCGAAGAGGATACTAAGAAACGTATATGCAAATTAAGCCAAGTAGTGATAGCGTAGTGGTAGAGCCTTCGCACAAAAAGGAGGCATTCTCGGTTCGAGTCCCACCACTCCCCTTTCAATTTTCTGTAGGAAATCTGTACATAAAACTAATTCCTGACATTTATCTGTTAAATTTTAGTAGAAAGCATTGAAATGGCCTATGTAGTAGTGAACGATATTTTATATGTATATAAGAAGGTGAAATGGTTATGCATACTGATGAATGCATAACTAACATATCTTAAGCAATGTGAAACACTGCTAAGCAAAGTTTACCTGTATTAAGCACATTTAAGTATAATTGCTCATAGCTTAGCACTGCTTTAACTAGCGCAATGGCTTTGCGCATAGCTGCGCATCATGCCAACTAGCGCAAACAAAACATGTTTGCGTGGAGCTGCGTACCTCGCTAACTAGCACAACATCGGGCAACGTCAGGCAATGACGAGCAACGTAGAGCACCGTAGAGCAACGTTGAGCAACATTGGGAAAAGTTGAGCAAAGTCGGCTAAACACAGCCACACCTCCTAGCTGGTCTGGCCAGTAGTAAAATAAAAAGCAATGACAGGCCTCGAACCCAGGACACTGTGCACCATAATCACAGTACTAAACCACTAAGCCATGACAGTTTTTTATATGCATGCACTTTCAGCACACACATACATATCAATGGAAGTTTACCCATGGCTAAGCAGGTGTGCTTTCAGCTGAGATTTTTCAAAACTGGCCAATCACAAATAAGTGTGGGAAATGAGGCATATTTAAGCTCCATAGGCAGGAATACTTGCCATAACTGATTGTAGCTCCCATCTGCAGTCAGCATGGCAGGTGTTGGCGAGGGCTCTCAATTTTGAGCGCAACGTCGGGGCATTGAGGAGTCAAAAGTAATGGTTTGGCTCCTTGTCCATAATCATGATGAGATACTCCTGCAGGGCCAGTTCCAGGGCACAGAATACAAAGCAGAAGCCTGGAACCATCTAGCTCATGATCTTACCAGTACCACAGGCATCCCTTGGACCGGTGAGCAGGTCAAACTCCACTACTCAGACCTGAAGAGACGCAAGGACTGAACCAGTGGATACAAGAGGCCCATGGGATTGAAAATGCCCCACTACTGTGTAGTTAGCCATGGAATGAAGTATGTAAGAATTGCTATCGTAGTCTATATTATGGATAGGTATGTCTCAATATTACTTCATTTACTTCACAGCTACAGCTATCCGTGCTGCGAATCAGCAAGCCTATGCAGATAGGCTGCTAAGGCTATGCCACCAGGCAGGTTAGTAATTATTCTGCATGTATTGTTATATAAAATAAGTGAGAGAGCCTGAAAAAAAGTGTTGTAGCCCAATAATAAAGGTATAATAAGTCTTGAATAACTTCTCTGCATGTACTGTTATATAAAATAAGTGAGAGAGCCTGAAAGAGAGTGTTGTAACCCATTAATAAAGGTATAATACGTCTTGAATAAGTCTTCTGCATGCATTGCTATATCAAATAAATGAGAGAGCCTCTAGAAAAGTGTATAATGTAATTAATAAAAGTATAATTCCTGGAGTGTGTCCATGTCACTTTCTTCGATATGTTGTAGTACTCTTGCATTATAGAAATAGTACTGTTGTATTAAGCGCTGTCAACCCACACTTGGGTAGGCCCATATAAAGTGGATGAAGGGAGTGCCAGTAGCTGTGAGGCATATATACAGTCCTCAACTGTTCCGGATTGTACAGGTTAATCTGGCACATGAGTAGCTTGTTATTGTGTTCCCCAGAAATGTCAGTGTGCTGATAGAAATGTAGGGGGCTGTTAAAATATAACTGATAATGTCACCTGAACACATCCAGATATGTAGCTATATAAATATAAATAAAATATATAAATACATAGCAGTAACATCTGCATCCTGGACAGTTTGTATGTCAGATACAGGTCAGGTATATAAAGAAATAGCAAAACCCATTTCACAATGTAACGGACATTACCTAGTGTAATGATACATGTAGGGGATATATACCTGCAGTCAATAGGAAAGTAGTGTAAACTATAAGTATATATAAGTTGTTAATGGAGGTATCTTTTTACACCCTAATGTATGTGCATAAACAATGCAATTCCACACCTCAATGGGTATGTCTAATCTCAAAACATTTGTTGGGACATATGTCCTATTGGTTTATAAATATCTGCATTCACTTTGATGCATGCACCCTGTTCAAATACCACAATCTTGGTGGCCTGTTGCCAACAATCAATACTGCATGCTGTTGGAATGTCCACTGTTGTTCTATATATGCATGTGTTATGCTTGCTGTTCAACCGTTGGAACTCTGGTGTGTTGGGTTAATGGGAATACTACTGCATGCTGTTACAACTAATGTGGAATGCTGTTGGCTGTTACCAACCCATATTGTCATTAAATCCTCCTAAACATAGAACGTATGGGAAGGCTAGTCCTAGCAGACCCACCTGTCCCACCTCAGCTGGCGATGGCACCTGGCACCAGCAGGTCTGGTGCCCAGCCCAGGACCTCCTCCTCCATTGGCCCTGTGCCACCTTCAGGTGGAAGCGCTGCAGGGGATGGGGCTCATCCCCCCCCGTGCAAGCGGGGCCGGAGGAAGGGCCACCTATCACCCTCCGAATGGTCCGGGCTGTGGTGCATAGGGAGATTAAGCGTTCAGTCGCTGATCCTCTACGCCAGCTTGAGGCATGAGTGGCATGACTCACGGGTGAGCCTGCCCCTCCTACTCAGCCCCCAGCACAGCCACCCTCTGGGCTGTGAAGGTGCAGTGGTGAATGCCCATGGGTGGGGATCTCAGTTCCAATGTTGCCATCTGTGGGCTCATGGGCTTGCAATTTCCAAACATCCTTCCCCGTCAATGGTGTTCACCCACCACATGTGTCATATTCCACCCGTGTATGCATCTTGTTTGTCTTGTCTGTTTACCTCTCCAACCTACCTCCCCAAATATACCTACTTCCCCTACCCCACATTCCACTCTCACCTGAAAAAAAAAGGGGCAACCTGCTCCCAAAAAAAAATTACGCCCCATCCATAGCTGCGCATTTTGCACACATGTCTGCTGGACATATAAAATGTAATTTAATTGGCAGTACAACATACTTTGTTGTCCTCACCCCTCTCTCAGGTGTCGAAGGTTTCATATTTCCCTCCATAATTAGTGCATATGCACAGCTGTTGCTGTAAAAGAAATTTGCAGCTATGGTCCTTCCCTACACCCGTCCTGCACATCCCAAGCTGTTTTCCCTACTGTCTTTCCCTCTTTGTGCCCCTTTTTCACCACTTTCCTATCTCCCCATTTTCTTTTCTTTCAAAGAAATGAGCGTGGTGGTTAGCGGGAGTAAGCACTTTTAAGCAGTAGTTAGCGGGTTTGCACGAGTGTGCACTTGTGTGCGCTTAGCTAAGTATTGCTAAGCTTCACGCAAACCCACGCAAACCTGCTTACAACTGCTTAAAAGTGCCTTAGTCACCCTGCATGTGAGGGCCCTTGTTCTGCTCAGCAGCAAAATAAAACACCTCTGTCAGTCTCGAACCCGGACCTTGGACACACCAGACTGCATGAAGTACCACTAAGCCACAGTAAATATACAGCAGGTTGTTGCTGAAATAGATATATCATGCATCAGAATGAGTGAATGTAAAGGAAAGATAGGAATGCCATAACACAAAACCTGTTCTGTGGAACTTTACCAGCAGTTGTTGTGGAATTGCATTACATGACTGTGATAAGAGAACCAGCCATTCTAGCAGTAAATAATGTTACAGCAGCACTTTACAACCCCCACACAGTATCATAGCAGGACAATCCCCACTGAAAAGTACAATATACCTGTGTGTTCAGGTCCACCAAGGATGTAGGTAGGCATACTCAGTACTGGAATTGCCCAGTTTCCTTGAGCATCCTGTGCTAATGTCAACAATAAAAAAGCACAAACAGTGCAGAAGTGAGTACATTAATATTCACAGTATAGCAGTTCACAAATAGTTCATGTGCCAAATTAATACATCTCAATAACTACTTATGTATGGCAGTTAATTGTATAAGTAGAAAAGAAACTACATACTCCCATGTATCTTGTCTTAGCATTTGTTTGGGTGAGTACAATTCTACACTGACAACTGTGTACTGGAAGTGGCAACATTCAGGTCTGAGTTCAACATTTAAATCACTGGCTACACCCCTAGCTTCAGATATGAGAAGTATACCAACCTTCTGACTTAAACAACGGTGTCCACAGCAAACAAGCATGGGCCCCACTTTGGAAAGCTTAAAGGGCAATGCCTACCTGACTTAGCAATTTATAGCATTGGGTTGCTATGACAGTGAGTACTGCAATTACCACAAAGCAGGCTGCATGCAATTACCAAATGGTGGCCACCAATTGATGCATAGGCCATCACATGCACATGTGCAGATACCTATAAAAGCAAGCTGTACTTGCTGTCCACACATGCAATCATTCAATTGCAGCCATTGAGAGAGAGAGAGAGAGAGAGAGAGAGAGAGAGAGAGAGAGAGAGACACACACCCACCCACATCAACCTCAACATCAACAGAAAAAAAAAAAAATAAAAAAAAAATGTAAAAGACACACGAAACTGAAAACTACAAACACATACAAAGGAAAGGTATGTAACAGATATGTATTTACTGGCATGTACAAACACATACAAAGGAAAGGTATGTAACAGATATGTATTTACTGGCATGTAGTAGATGTTTTTGAAGAGTACTCTACGTACTTTGAAACATCCATATGTGGCAGCAGTACATATCTAGGCACAGATGCCCTGCATAACTACTGCCATGGAGAAATCAGTGTGTAGTTGTGTGCAGTGGGACATAACTGTGACATATGTAGCTCAGCATTAAATGTCAAACATCTGATTCATATTATCTGTGTTCTGTATAGTAGTGTGTACAATGGCTGTTTGGGGGAGTAGCGCATACAGCTATATAAACATGGATGTGACAGAGTAACACATGCATGATAGTCATATTAACATGTAGCTTAGCATTAGCAACTGCTGTACCAGGATAGTATGCTAATCTAGCATTTGCAGCTATATATACACCCTCTAATATTACTGTGTGCTCACATGTGACACCTGTTCATGCTGCAGCAAGGCCCAACAAGTCAGCCGTGAGGTCCACGGACTTACAACAGTGTGGACCTTGTGTGTGTATGGCACACACATACGGAGAGATATTTCTGTGTCAGATAAATTAGCATCTTCACATGTGCATAGAGCAAGGGACATACTGAAACTGTTTGTGAAGGGTGGACATATATATGTTGGTGAAGGTTATGTGCACATTTCTATGTAGGTTGTAGTGTGTGGCAAACAAGACAGCATACAGTGCTGGTATATTACATGTGGTGGTTAAACGCAGTGGGTATGATTTGTTAGGTTTGCAGTGTTGCAGCCAGTGAGGCCTGCTAAAGCTACATTGGCTGAGAACACCTTCAATGCATTCCGCACAAGATTGTGCAATATTATTATATAACTGTATACCTCACAACCTTCGCATAATTGATATTCCCACCATATATGTATATCTATATGTACACCAATGGATGTTTATATGTTTGTGTGTATATATATATATATATATATATATATACATATATATATATATATATCTAGAGAGAGAGAGAGAGAGAGACAGGGTCATATTTACTGTGACAGATGCCTGGTGAAAAAGCCATGGCCTCAAGCTCAATGTCGAAAATGCATTGGCATCCCTTTTGGTAAAAACTCTGTACCCATGAACTACCACATAGATGGTAGTCTACTTAACACCGAAAGTGTGATAAGAGACCATGGGACACAGGTGGACAGTAGTCTCCCCATTGATAATCACAGTGCCACACTAGTCATGTAATCTGTCTACATGGCACACCCCATCACAAAAGGTGAGTCATCCAGGGAAAAAGAGGTCAGTCTTCCCCTCTACTCATCACTCATAAAACCCATTATAGAGTACAATGCCCCTTTTGGTATGTACCTCACAAGACATCTACAGCAACTGGAAAGGCCACAGACATATCTCACAAAGAGTATTACTGGCCTCAAACAGATGCCCTATGCAGACTGTCTCACAAAACCACAGCTAGACTGTGTCGCATACCGCCTACCCAGAGGTGACCTCTGCCTAACATACAAAGCTATGTCAAACCCAGAGCTGTTGGACATGCTCCACGTAAACAGATTACAATCCCTACGAGCTACACGCTCTAGGGACCTAAACCTTGTCACCTCAATAAACAGAACATGCTGGAGGGATAGATCCCTATCTCAGAGACATCCCATACTCTGGATCAAGCTACCTATCAATAGCAAACAAAGCTCCTTATTAGCAGTCGTCATGAATAATCCTGATGATTGGATGGGAGATAGGAAATACACCCTGGGAATCACCTCTGTGGCTCTGCTTGACAGGGGCACATGAAATTAAATTACATGGGTGTCAAAAGCCAGGGTACCGTATGGCTAGGCTTCAATAGGCCCTAGGGCCAATAGCCTATTACCTACCTATGAACCGATACACACCCACATGTACTTGTTGCAATAATTGCTATGTGAGGTTGACTGAGTGTGATGGTGAATGTGTTGGTGAATGTGTCGAAGTTGTGTATATGTGTGATAGCTTAGTGGGAAACTGTTTCTGTCATGGTATTTTGTGTTCTAACTCTGATCCCAGCAAAAGATGTGTATGCTATTGCTAGGCAGAAAAAGCAGTATGGCATACGGTCTGACGTAGTCCCTTGGTGTTGACTGGAGTGTGCCATTGAAGGCTAAAGCAGTACATGTATGCTTATTGATTGGTACTGCTGGTGAATCCAAATTCCGTATGAACTGTAGTACTACCTGAAGCTGTAGGCCTAAACAGCACAGTATGGTGTATGTCCACATTGCTTGGAACCACTGTTGTTTGTGTTCCCTGTAGTCCTCACAGATTACATACCTCAGGCATAAGGTTTTGAAAGTACTGACACACAGTACTGTATGGTACACAGGTAAAGCTCATCTGGGTTGCCATACCTTTGTGTCTTGTATGTATGTCTGATGTGTGTGTGGGTATGCCTGTAACATGCCCTCGGACATATGTGTGTTACAGGATATAAGTGCGTATCTAGCAACATGTATAGTTTAATACAGCAGTATGCCACCTATATTCACGAATGTGCACATATGTTAGGAAGGGGTTTGCCATCAACATCTAGTGTGGTATACTGGTAATACTGTAACTGGACTTTACAATCATTGCAATGGATGACATATTTCTTTATGCATTAGCTTGATATATACCTCCTGTGGCTAGGTGGTGAATTTTGTCGCATACAGTGTGCCATGTACTGTTGTATAGCCTTACATACTGGTCTCTCTTTGTTGCTGTGCAAAACATGGTTTAATATATAGAGCGTGCCAGGCACTGTCAGGCAGTTGTGGGTTGAGCACTGATATGTGGTATTGAAAGTGTGTATCCTCTGACAGCCAATTGGTTGCTATATATGGCAGTTCAGTGATATCTGTACTTTAGAATGTTAAGTGTGCCACATGACTTACTCACGCATATTGTTTCATTGTCTTCCAGGGTCATGGCCCACCATCGCAACCCTACCTATAGTCCAGCTGAGGATGACATAATAACAACCAGTCTGGTTCAGCACTACACCCTGCTTTTCTCCAGAACCAGCCAGGACCAGCATGAGCGGACTGTACTGTGGCAAGATATCCATAGGGTAAATGACATAGGCATGCATAACCGGACATATGAGCAGGTACGCCATCACTGCAGTGATTTAGACATGTCCGGCAGTGTGCATCTGATGTCCGTAGACAACAGCTTGCCAGAGGTGGTGGGGTAACCATCCATCCTCTCCTCACCAGAGTGGAGGAGCTGCTCCTGAGCCTGGTGGCTCCTGGCTAACAACAACAACAACAGTACACATGTATCATCATGGAGTCCGGAGCCACCCAGCAAGTTCACATGGAGCGTGCAGGTAACATGGCATATCTGTAGACTACTGTTACCTCGATTGGTAGATCATGCATATGTGAGATGTATACTGTGTAGTTAGAAGATGTGGAGCCTGGTGTTGTGCAATACTGATAATTTGGAACATAATCTGTAGGCCTGTGACTGTCAACCTTTGTACTACTGTAAGATTGCAAACACACAGTAGCAATGCCACAGTTGTTGCCACTGACAAACTGTCTCATATCCTTGTAGGTCCCTCTGGTGTGACAGCAAGGCAGCAGACCCATGCTGGTGAGTGTGTTCTACATTTAATATTGCAAATAACGTGTATGTCATAGGTGAGGTGTAGGCCATGTACACATGTAACACACCTACGCATACTGCATGCTGTGCATGTTTGCTGTGAGACTATGCACATCTCAGTAACGTGAGTAGCTGCCTCAAACACATGCAATACAAAGAGCATCCCAAACAATTGTGGCTACACTGTAGTGGACATTGGATAGGCAGAGTCAACACACATGCACACAACATACAAAACTTTGTCATATGCAGTACACATTCATATGCTCCACATGGCGTATTCAGAAACCCGCTGTAAGGTCACACTCCAGTATCCCAAATGTCATGCACACAGCACACATAATATACCCGAGGGGTAGAGGCCTATCATGTGGCAGTGCGACACTCTTCAACACACAACACATTCATGTTAGACAATGCTCCATATTGGGCACCTTACAAACCCATGTAACAACTGTCTGTGAAAGGGTGAATGTAGCCAGGGTACTGCAGTGCAGGTACAGCATGATAGATGCCGGTCTGGCACACATTAGTAGCCTTGAGTGACCACATGATGCTGCATGATGATGGCTCATGGTACTACACCCCATCCAGTTACAGTAACCACAGTACTACACATAGCATTCATTGTTATACACCTCAATGTTTTGTGTGTGCAAACATATGCACCTATACACAGTATGCATAGCAATCACCATTTGCACAAAGTGACACATATATGTCTTGTAATGTTATTGAGTGTATAGGTCACATGACACACATTGGGTATGTGTGATGTTTAATGTTGCAGTTGTGATGTAGCATGCCATGTCATGGCTGGCACTAGCATGTCCACAATATGTTCTACACTCACCATAACCACTGTACAATGGCTATGTTGAGCAATGGTATTCCATCAGGTATACATGCACCACTCATCCTGTGTGTATACATAGCATGCATGAGCTAAACCTGTGTCCACAATTATCTGCTAAAGACACAGATGCTCTAATCAGAAATGGATATCTATGTGACACACAGATACACATCTAGCCATGGTATGTCTACCTGTGAGTGATGGTGCACAGGGCATTGAAGAGCTTTCAAGACTTGCACAGCAATGTTGTGTCCATGTACACATTACGTTCCAGGGTGAGGCCAATCACTGAACAACAACACACATGCATCAAAGCCATGTATACTGTTATTAGCAATGACTGTCAACACTGGCTCTGCATGCTGTTAAGCAACACATGTCCTGCATGCTGACACATGTCATATTACTCTTTTGCTTGTGATACTGTACCCCGCCATCAACCTCTATTGAGTATGTTCTGGATTGCTGGTGTTGTGTGTGTGTGTGTGTGTGTGTGTGTGTGTGTGTGTGTGTGTGTCTGCTTTAGTGAGGTGTGCATGTGTGTATGTGTTCATGTGTGCATGTGTGCATGTGTTCATGTGTGCATGTGTGCATGTGTTCATGTGTTCATGTGTGCATGTGTTCATGTGTGCATGTGTGCATGTGTTCATGTGTTCACGTGGGCATGTGTTCATGTGTGCATGTGTGCACGTGTGCATGTGTGCATGTGTTCATGTGTGCTGTGTGCATCTTCATGTGTTCATGTGTGCATGTGTGCATGTGTGCATGTGTTCATGTGTGCATGTGTTCATGTGTCCATGTGTGCATGTGTGCATGTGTTCATGTGTTCATGTGTGCATGTGTGCATGTGTTCATGTGTCCACGTGGGCATGTGTTCATGTGTTTGTGTGTGCATGTGTGCATGTGTTCATGTGTGCTGTGTGCATCTTCATGTGTTCATGTGTGCATGTGTGCATGTGTTCATGTGTGCATGTGTAAATGTGTTCATGTGTGCATGTGTGCATGTGTTCATGTGTTCATGTGTGCATGTGTGCATGTGTGCATGTGTACCGACATCATGTACAGGTCGTAAAGTGTGTTTCCTGTCTTCCTCTCACAGGTGCTGAGGTTGGGCTGGTTCACTGCAGCAGGGAACCTGATATCACTGACACAAATAGTGATAATGATGATAGGTTTGTTGAGGCACAGGCATGTTTGCCAGGGTCTGTCGTTGGGCCACAAATCGACAGTACACAAGTGTCAACCGCATCCATGCACACAGTCATACTGCCAATACATCCATCATCAATGCCCTTAGCTGAGGGACAGTTTACAGTCGGCATTGGCCAGGACAGTGTGGTATCTATCGCACATACCCAGATGTCTGGAACGGTACCACATAGGCAGATGTCCAGGGGTTCTCGTCGGAGCACTGCTGGTCATCATGCCCTTGGCAGACGTGCAACACTTCTTACAACCTCACGCATGTTCCAGGCTGTCATGGAGGCACAGGCACGTATGGAACGGTACACCAGACAGGGACTAAAGGCACAGAGGGCACATAACACCGCTTTAAACGACATTATCCATGACCTAGGAGGTGCCATCCATAATAACACTGAGGTTACTGATAGGCATTGGGGTGAGACATTAGACGTCCTCCGCAATGTCATGTCCATGTCTCAGGACAGTGCAAGACAGTTGAGACGTCGATGTGGACATATGCCAGCAACATCAGCAGCTGGCAGTTGCCGCGGACATCCCTCAAGTCACAGCCGCTCCCGTAGTGCCAGTACCAGCCCCAGCAATGTTGGGGGTGGGCTGTCCATAGACCGTCCTAGAAGACGACGTGCATGTGGCTCTGGCCAGTCCCAGCAGGGACCTGGGTCCAGTGTACATCTGTCTACCTCTGAGGATAGTACCCAGTCTGGCATAGTACCTGATACTGTCAGTAGCACCCCTGCCAGGCACAGGTACCATATCCATGGCCAGAGACGGTGATCTGTAAAGCCTGGCAGGTACAGTCTGTGGCTGTCCCACATATCTCCATATATGGCAGCCACATGGTGGAACTGTGTGCATGCAGACACACACACACATAAACCAGACACCTAGGGCTAACACATATCCGCACACATTACATCAACATTGGCCCATAGCAGTACTCCTGGCCCTCACACACACACACACACACACACACACACACACACACACACACACACACACACACACACACACATACATGTTGATTGTATGGCTCAATGTAGGCCTCTGGCAAACCAACAACACACCCTGTGCATATGATGAAACCTGTGCCACCTCCTGTCATCTGTAACATTGATGCAGGAACAGGCTAACATGGTGCTGATGCACAGGATGACTTTATAGCAGTATAGCAATGTTAGCATGTTGTCAGCAGTAAAGTGTAATGATATCCTTGAAGGTGTAGCTGAGCAGGCATGATGCATTAAAGCTATGATTGTTGCTGTAGTATTGTTTACACCAGTGTTAATTCCAATAGTGTATTGTCCGCCAACGTGCCACTTGGCTGATGTGTGTAGTATTGGCAGCATGTGTTAGAGAGTGGACAATACGTGTGGGATGTGTGCAGCACAGATTTGCAGGTGTACATTTGTGAACATGGTGGAGGTGCACTGTCTACGTGTACATGCATAGTGGACACATGGGCAGGGTGACATGCCCTGTATTACACAGTGTTAACACTCCATAGTTTCTATTGGTGGCCAGTATGCATTGTACTACACATATTTTGGAACTTGGGTACACATTTGTGTGTATGACATGGTTTGACAATGTGCTGTGGGTGATACTGTTACTATATGTCATTGGTTTGCATTCTGGTAGTATACATAACCTCAACAGCCTGACCATAAACAATTGTTAGACGATGTCTTGACAACTGACACACAGATGTAGGACACACAGTAACATTTGGATCCTTCAGGTACTATACTATGCCAGTAACCAGTGGTATTCACCTGCACCCATTCCTGGGACCACTCCTGTTTGGCATATAGCTCTCTTAGGTACAAGCAAACACAGTTGGGATATGTCCGTCCATGTCTGGAAATGCATACTGTGGCCTATAATGCATTCTCCAATGACACACACATCCTCCACAAGGGTATCATACAGACAGATACCTGTTGTCAAACCCATGCTGTAAAGCTATAAGCCAACTAAAGCATAGACATACACTTTTACAAAACATAGTATCCCCACAGTACCACATAGGTAGTAGCATCCAACATGTTGAACAGGTACCGATGTGTACATACAGCCAAGTGTTACGTAATCTCTTCTTTGGTAATCACATTTCCAAAGGTATTTTGAAATCCCTCAGTGGATCACATAAGCAGTAAGGGCTCTGCATGTATATCCACAAAGGTTGTTGTACACCTGTTATGAATAGCCATCATTGACAGACTTTGCTGCATTTGAACAGGTCTGAAATATACCTCAGGCATAAGCCCTCACTCACACTCTTCAATAGAAACCGTAATGAGTGTGTGTGACACGGATGACCTAGGTCAGGGATCACTGCAGTGGCTGGGCTTGTCACAAGCATACAGATGTGACCTAAGGTCTGGAAAGCGGCAGCACACTCTGGCAAGGATAACAGATGTGTTCATGGAGAAAGCAGGGTTCCCACCTATGAAATAATTGAGGTCACATGTATGTATATGTATTTGCCACACAGCTACCTGACATGTGCAATGCACATACTGTTGTCATGGTGATATGTCATACAGTAATAAAAGCAAAACCCACAACACATTGACCAACAGTGTCACACACATAAAGCACACACACACACCCCCCTACCTAACTACTTTATGATACTAGAGACGTATGCATTAACACGACGCGCTATACACATTACTGGGAGTTCTCTTTTCCACAGGTATATTTGTAGAATTGTGACATCCTCAGACTTGACAAAGATGAGTATACCACTTCTAATGTGTTTTAGTAGTCTCCAAAAAGGCTGCTCCTCTCCAAGGAGATCACACCCAAACACACAGCTGTTAAATGCAGGATTCAAACACCTACCTAACTACTTTATGATACTAGAGGAGTACGCATTAACATGACGCGCTATACACATTACTGGGAGTTCTCTTTTCCACAGGTATATTTGTAGGATGGTGACATCATCAGACTTGACAAGGATAAGTATACCACTTTGAAGGTGTTTTAGTAGTCTCCAAAAACTTTGCTCCTCTCCAAGGAAATACACACAAACACACACTTGTCAAGTGCAGGATTCAAACCCCTACCTAACTACTTTATGATACTAAAGAAGTACACATTTACACGATGCGCTATACACATTACTGTGCGTTCTCTTTTTCACATGTATATTTGTAGGATGGTGACATCATCAGACTAGACAAAGTGGGTTACATTAGGTGACATTAGGTGGGCTACATAGAAGGAATTTCTAAACACTTTGGCCATGTGATCATCAAAGGAGAGTTTACTATCTACCTGGGTCCCCAGGGCCATAATTACTTTCTCCGTACATACTGGATTACCACCTATGTGGTAATTTGTGTGCACTTTGTTTTATCCAAAAAGGATGACTATGCATTTTTTGGCATTCTGCTTGAGGGCATTGTTTTGACACCAGGTATCTGTCTCTGTAAGACCCTTCTGGAGGATGTCTGTGTCAGCCGTAGAGTCAATTATGGACCACAGTTAGCAGCCATCTGCGAACTTGTTCAACCATACTCCTCCCGTGCTTGCCTGTACCTCTGAGCAGTATCTACTGAACAGGTGGGGTCCCAGGACCAAGACCTGTGGGATGCCATTTGTGACTGGTTTAGAGTCGAACATGGTACCTGCAACTCTGAACATGTGTGTTTGATCTGTGAGCCATTTGGCCACCCATCCTCTGACGTAGCTGTTAATGTTCAAGCTGGTAAGCTTGTCCATGATGACAGGGGAATGGTGTTGAAATTCCTTAGTGAGGTCCAGGTGGGCTGTGTGGACTACTTTCACCTCCATCCATGTCCTTGGTAACTGTTTCAAATAAGTCAACTACGTTTAAGAGGCAGGATCTGCCTTTAACAAAGCCAAGTTGGGTAGAGTCCAGTGTCTAGAGGTCCCCAATGTCTCTGTTTATGGGTTCCATGATAATTTGCTCCATAGCATTGCAGACCAGGCTGAGTAGACCTATAGGGCAATGGTTTTCAGGTTCTGTTGTGGCACCCCCTTTGTGGAGCTGGATGACTGTTGGTGTATGCCATTCTTTGGATACATAGCCTGTGGTAAGGTTGAGTCTGGACAGTGAATGTAGGTGAGGGTGTAGTTCCTTTTGGGGCTGGTGTAAGACACAGCCTGGGACACCATCCAGTCCCATTGATGCTGTATTCTTAGCTTTGGAGAAGGATGTCTTTACCTGCCTGTCCATGAAGTCTGGGGCTCTGCATTCTTCTGGGATGGACACAGGCCCTTTTGGGGGTAATGGGGGGGAGTTTGCACTGAACTTGTCCCCCAGGATGTGGGCAATATAAGTTGGTTCAGTGTATTTCTTGCCATTTTTTAGTAGCTGACAGCATATTTGGATGTTGCCACCTAAATGTTTGGTATAGCTAACGAAGGCTTTGTGGTTGTTATTCTTACATTCCTTGGCAATTTGTCTTTAGAAACTGGCCTTGGATTCTTTTATGAGTGATCATTGTGTCTTCCTAATAATGATCAGTGATGCCTTTCCTTCTGTGAAGTTTGCTCTATCATGTGTTCGTTTCCTCCTTCTGTTGTATAGCTTATTTATGGGCAACGACCACCAGATCGGTTTCTTATTTTTGGAGGAGTGCATCTTGGTTTTATTTGGGATGTCTCGATCCATGCATCCCTGTAGATGCTCATAGAATGCACTTGTAAATGATTTGGCAGATTGTATAGCATTATCCTATAGCAAGGGGCTTTGGAACTTTCCAATTTGGTCTTGGGAAGTGTGCAGTTTGCTTTTGAAAATGTCTTCACAGTGGTTTCCTTGACTGGGGAGGGAGGGGTGGGATGTGGATGTCCAGTGTGATTACTTTATGATCTGATATTACCAGCGAGGGGTTTATCTCTGTTGTGGAACACTGGTACCTCATGTTGGTGATGATCAGGTCCAGTATGTTGTAACCTCTAGTGAGCATGGTGGCCAGCTGTTCCAGGGCATTTGAGTTTTTAAACTCTAGGAAAAATTGGGCAAAGGACGTTGTACACGAGTAATTCTCTCACTCAATGTTTGGGTAGTTGTAATCTCCTCATATAATGGTGTTTGATAGGACCTTTATATTTTCCACTGTTCTCAGGAATACTGAGTGAGGTCCTGAGACAAGGTAGGTGATCTGTAGCAGGCTACAATCTGATAAGCAGCTTTGGCCAATGTTAGTTGCACTTGCATGGTCTCCAAGGCCTCATGCTGTGCCACTAACCTGAAGGTGTGGGTATCCATAAGGTAAATGGATACACCACTTCCTTTTGTATTTCACTCGTGGTTTTGGGGCTGAAGATCAGAGTGATTGTGAGTGTTTTACGTGGAGCATGTCCAACAGCTCTGTGTTTGACATAGCTTTGTATGTTAGGCAGAGATCACCTCTGAGTAGGCGATATGCGAGAGAGTACAGCTGGAGCATTTTGAGATGGTCTGTGTATGGCATGTATTTCAGGCTGCTAATGCTCTTTGTGAGGTATTGCTGCAGGCTTTCCAGTTGTTGTAGATGTCTTGTGAGGTACAAGTCAAAAGAGGTGTTGCACTCTATTCTGGATCTAGTGAGTGATGAGTAGAGGGGAACAATGTCCTCTTTTATTCTGCATGAGGCACCTTTTGTGATGAGGTGTGCCACATAGAAGGATTTCCTGACTACTGTGGGGATGTGATTATCACAGGTGTGTCCACTGTCCACCTGTGACCCAAGGTCTCTTATCACATGTTCAGTGTTAAGTATACTACCGCCTATGTTGTAGTTCATGGCTACAGAGTTTTTACCAAAGGGGATGACAATGCACTTTTTGGCATTGAGCTTGAGGCCATGGCTTTGACACCAGCCATCTGTCTCAGTGAGGCCCTTTTGTAGGATGTCCACATCTTTAGTATTTACAATTATGGCTCCTAATTTGCAGTCATCTGGAAACTTCATTAGCCACAGACCTTCCATGTTAAAGTTTACTTCAAGGAAGTAGATACAAAACAGGACAGGACACAGGACTTGACCCTGTGGTACTGCACTCGTCACTGGTCCAAAGTCATACTTGGAGTCTACTACTTTCACAGTGTGTGTTCTGTCAGTAAGCCAGTTGGCAACCCATCCTGGGACATAGCAATTTATACCTAGTTTAGTGGGTTTATCTATAATTCCAGAGTGTGGGATGGTGTTGAAAGCCATTGCAAGATCTACATAGGCTGTACGAACCACCTTACCCTTGTCTACGGTTCTGGTGACTGCTTCAATGTCATCTATCATGTTTAGGAGACATGATCTGCATTTTACAAACCCAACATGGTTGTGGTCCAGAGTTCAGAGATTACCAAGGTATTTTTTTATAAGTTGTATGATGATACATTCCATGGCCTTGAAGAACATGCTCATCAGGCTAATGGGGGTGCTAGTTCCTGGGGTCCATGGTGTCTCCACCTTTGGGTAGTGGGATAACCATTGCTGTGCACCATTCAGCAGGCAATAAGCCTGAGGTGAGGCTATGACTGAACATGATACGTCGGTGTGGTGCCTGTTCGTTCTGTAGTTTGTGTAGAACACAGCCTGGGAAGTTATCTAGTCCCATGGATGCTGTGATACTGGCTTTGGAGAGTGTTTTTTACCTGTGCAGCCGTGATGACAGCAACTTTGCAGTCTTCCATTATAGAGATGTGCTCTTTCATGGGTGAGAGGGGGGTAAAGTAAACACTGTTCCTATCTGCCAGGATGTTGGCAATATCAGTTGGGTCTGTATATTTAGTGCCATTGAGCTGTAACTCAGAGCAGATCTGAGTGTTGCCATGATATGGACCTGTCTGTTGGGCAGAGATCTCCTGAGTAGACAGTATGCAACAGAATACAGATTGAGATAAATTCAGTCTTGTTGCATGGGGAAACTGTTTGAGGCCAGTAATCCTCTTGTTGAGGTACTTCAGTGGTCTTTCCAGCTGCTGAAGGTGCCTAGTCAGATCCATCGCAAGTGTGTTGTGGTACTCTCTGATGGGTCTGATGACTGATGAGTAGAGGGAACCTCCTTTGACCTACATGCAAAGACCTTGGCAGTTTGTGGGAACACATAGCATGATTTTCTGACCACTTTGTGAATGTGTTTCTGGAAGTAGAGATGACTATCCACATTTGTCCATAGATCCCTTATTATCACCTCCATATTTAGGGTGTTGGCACCTATGTAGCATTTGTATGACTGTAGCTCGAGGCCATAATTTTGACACCACATCTGTCTGACTGAGACCCTGTTTAAGGATGTCTCTGTTGTCCCAAACATCGATTATGACAACTTTTTGGAAGTCATCCACAAACTTTGTTAAACATAGCCCTCGTGTGTTTGACTGTATTTCTGAAAAGTATACACCGGACAGGAGGGGTCCCAGGACTGAGCCATGGGGACAGCAGTTCTTTCCAGATTGTACAGGAGACCACAATTCTTACTTTGTGTGATCTATCTGTGCCCTAGTTGACAATCCATCAGATGACAGACATATTAATTCACAGATTGTTGATTTTGTGGCTGCAACATGTGTCTGGGATGTTGGCAATGGGCTTTTCAAGGTCTATGTGGGACGTGTGTAGCTCATTTCATTGATGTATGTCCTGGGTGACTGCCTTGAAAACAGTCTAGCAGGTTTGGGCAACCATGATCTGCCCATGACCAAACCGAAATTGGTAGGTTGGGTCTTTGTAGGCTCCCAATAGCTCTGTTTATGAGTTCCATCATGATGGACTCCATGGCCTTGCAGATCAGGCTTAATAGGCTTATAAGACAATAGTTCCCATGGTCTGTTGTGCACCAACACTTGTGGAGTGTGCCAAACGTTGCTGTTATACATTCAACAGTTTCATATCCTGTAGAGAGGGTGAGGCTCAACAGACTGTTCAGGTGCAGGGTCTGTTTGTTCTGGAGTTCACTTATGACAATGTAATCCCATAGACGCCGTATTTTTTTTTTTTACTCAACAAATTTTTATTTTGTTTTTTGAGAAGAAATAAAACAGTAAAATTAGATTACAATTCAATAATAGTAAAAGGAACAAAAACATTATTTACAATATTTACAAGTGACCCAAAGGAGAAACAGTACAATAATAATTAATAAAAAATCCAGAGAAGAAGAAGAGAAAAAAAAAAAGTCCACAAAAGTCTATATCTCTTTGAACTCATATGATGGAGATTGTGTCTAGTTGCATTTCTTCTATGAGTGTAAGTATTTTATTCCAGGGGTTGTCTGACCATTTTCTGGGGAACATTCTTTCTTCCTTGACTTTTATCTCCTTTTGTGCAGTCTCCTTAAGTAGAAATATAAAGTCTTCAAAACACGGAGGAGTTGCAGATTTCCATTTCCTTGTGATACACTTTCTGGCAACCGCCAGAATAGTACATAAAAGATATTGATCTCTTTTATTCATAACTACTAATTCATCTATATTCAAAAAATTAAAGACTTTGTTAAAACAAATGTATCATTATAAATAGCTTGAAGAAAATTGCCAATTTTCTCCCAAAACGTTTTAATACAATCATAAAATATATGAGACCAATCCACTTCACAGCTTAAAGAGCATCTCCAACAAATAACATTTTGATTTGAGTTGAATTTAGCTATTTTATTTGGAGTATAAAAGGCTCTATGCAAAAATTTCCAGGTGAAGATTCGCCATGTTTGTGTATTAGAAGTTAGTTTAATGGAGTATAGAAGATTATTTTTACAATCGTTTGACAGATTTGTTGATAAACCTCTAGATATAAAATTCCAAGTGCTTTGATCTATTTTAGCGTTGTAGACTATTAAAATCTTGTATAGTTTAGATGTTGAATTTGGCCAGTTATGGTTATCATAAATCAGTTCTTGAATATAGTTTATAAGTTTTGGCTTAGACATGAAGGACGAATCATTAATAATTTTGCATAAATTTTTAGAGTAGAGTAAAATTTTCTGGAGACTTACTCTGTCTACATTTATTATATTAAATTCATTTGTAACTTGTTGACTAGTTAATGTTTTAAGATTATTTATGCATTGGGCCCAACATATGAGATTATTAGATTCCCAATTAATGAGGGTGTTATCATGAATTTTCTTTTTAAATTTCTTTGATGTATTAAATGGTAATAGCAGTTCAAACCATACTTTTATGTCAGGATTTGAGTTTATAAAGGATCTGAATAAATTATAAATATTATTTAAATATGATAGATTAGTAGGTTTTGTTATGTTATTTTGAAGATTAATGCATAATATATGCCAAAATCTATTTTTGTGAATATAGTGTGATGTATTATTTATTATTTTGTTTTCATTTTAAAAAATAATCATATGCAGAGATTTCCAAGCAGAAGAGAAATTTGGATTTACCCAGTTTAAAACTAGTTTAAAAATGGAGGCTTTGATATACGTCTCTATATCTGGAAAATTAATTCCCCCTAATTCCCATGGTCTAATGTGATGAGAAAAAGCAATTCTATTCCTTTTTGGATACCAAAGAAAACATAATAGGCTTTTGCTAATTTCTTTCAGAATTTTTTATTTGGAATTATAGGTATTGCTAGTGCTATATAATTTATTTGTGGTAGAAGAATCATTTTATTAGCTGCAATCTGTCCTCAAATTTTAGAATCAATTTATTCCAATTTTCCGTACGTGTTCTTATTGAGTTTAAAATTTTATTATAGTTTAGTGTCAGAGTAGTATCTATTTTATCAGATATAATAATTCCTAGATATTCTAAAGTAGAGACTTTTTCTCCAAGTATATGATACCTACCCAAGTGAAGGTCCCCCTTTCTGTTAAATAAAATATGTTTTGATTTAGATTTATTAAAACAAAGGCCAGAATTTAGAAAAAAATTTTCCACTTGCATTTCTAGTTGATGAAGAGATTCATTATTTGGTGATAAATTTAGTAGTATATCATCGGCAAACAACATAACCTTGGAGTTAAATTTATTATGAATACTTAAGCCTTCAATTTTTGAGTCACTGCGTATTGTAATTGCAAATAGCTCTATTGATAAGGCAAAAAGAATGGGAGACATAGGACAACCTTGTTTAGTGCCTTTAGTTATTTTGAAAGCTTCTGATGTAAATGGACCTAATTTTACATAGGCCAAATTATCTTTATATATATTCTTTATCATATTAATAAAATTTAGAGGAAACTCAAAAAGTTCTAGAATTCTAAATAAGTAGTCCCAATTCACTGAATCAAATGCTTTTTCTATATCTAGCGTGATTATGAGAGCCTCTATATTATCTCTATTTAATATTTCAATAATGGTTAGGATTCTTTGTATATTGTCATAAGCATGTCTGCCATAGATGAAGCCTGTTTGGTCCTCATTTATGATTTGAGTCAAAGATTTTTTAATTCTATTGACTAATATAGACATAAACAATTTGTAATCGTTATTAAGTAGAGAAATCGGTCTATAAGAGCTACAATGGGAGGGTCCTTGTTCTCTTTTTATTGGAGTAATTAATGAATATCGCCAGGAAGGTGGAATTATGTTTTGAGCTTGAATTTCATTTAGAGACTTATGAAGTAAAGAAATTGCAGAATTTGAATATCTTGTATAATTCCATTATTATTCCATCTATTCCTGGGGCTTTATTATTTTTACTCTCCTTAATTTTGTCATTTATTTCCTTGAGGAAATGCTTTTCAATATCAATTTTAATTTTTCAGGTAATCTATTTATTATAGGATTGCTAATTTTTGACTCTATTAAAATAGTATTGTCTTTATTGTTTCCAAAATGATTAGTATAATGAAATTTAAAAGCTTCTAGGATATCATTTATGTCTGATACTTTTTATTACCTTTTCCTTCATGTATAATATTTGTAATATTGTTTTCTATATTTTGCTTCTTTATTCTCATTGCTAAGTTATGTAAGTGTTTTGAGATGTTGCGAGTGAACTAAATTTTAGTTTTTCCAAAGCCAAATTAGTCTTATGAGTTAAAATTTCATTATATTTTTATTTAAATCCTCAATTTCTTTTTTATTACCTGGGAATTCTTTACGTCAGAAGTATTTGTATTAATTTCTGTTATTTGTTTTTGGATACTGTGCAATTCTGATTCCCATTCTTTTGTTTTGTTTTTAAACCAAGATATGATCCTACCATATAAGAAGGCCTTTAGAGTGTCCCATATTATTATATTCTTTAGATCATCAGTAGAATTTATTTCTAAAAAATATTGAATTTCTGAGTCTAGCCATGGTTTAAATTGTTTTAATTTAGTAATGTAAGTTGGTATTCTTGAGGCAAAATTTAGTCTTTTAAAATCTATTTGTAATTTAAGGATTAGGGCATTATGATCAAAGAGTGGGCATGGGATGATAGAAAATTTTATTATCTTCCTATTTAAGTCTGGGGATATAAAAATTGTATCTATTCTTGTTTTAGTATTAAAACGATAATCACTATGTGAGTATAATAATGAGTTAGATTCTTTGAAACTAAATGTATCAATTAATTTTAAGTTTTCTGTCCATTTCTTAAGGTATTTACCTGTGGAAGAGAGACGTAGGTTCCTCTTGTTGGTTGTCTCAGAACTATCTAGAATACAGTTAAAGTCTCCTCCTACTATTAGAATATCTTTATTTACCCTATTAATTCGCTCTATCTGCTTTTTAACTGTAGATAGTCCTATTCCAGGAATCCAATACACATTTACCAGTGTCCAAATTCTATTCTGAAATTTTATTATTACAATTGAAAGTAACCCTTCTTTATCCTCATAGTTGTAAATAATTTGTGGGTTAGTTACACTTTTCTTCCATAAAATTAAAGCTCCCCTAGTTTTTTTTATATGAGGAGTGAGAGAGAATTAAGTAGTTATTAGGTATCCAGGTGAAGTTGTCATCAGTTTTAAAGTGGGATTCCTGTAGAAATATAACTTGCGCTCTCTGTAATTTTAGATATCGTAGTAAATTTGATCTTTTTATAGTATTATTTAAGCCATTGACATTTAAAGACAACAATGTTATGTCTGTCATTTCCATAGGATATTATATTATAATTTTGAAAGAATACATTGGTAAAGAACTAATATTTATGCGGACCTGTGAAAACATATATGTTAATTTTCCCCTCTTTCCTCTGAGAAGAACGCTGAAATGAACAAAACTGTTTCTTTGATAGTTTAACAAATGTTTCAGATTGGGCTACTGAAAAAAATAAAAAGTGAAAAATATTGTAACAACATACTTTTTTTGACTGAAAAATAGCTTTACTACATAGTTCCACAAACATGAAGTGCACAGCACTTCTAATCTGATTGATCTGATAAGATCAAACAGATTTTCCCTCAACGTCGACAATCGCATGGAAAAGGATATTCAAAGTTGAGCTCCATTAATTGGATCCTGAAGATATCTTAAAATATTAATATTTGATGAAAGAGTGTATCATGCATTAGTACTATGTTCCTTGATAAATCAACTCAATAAAGTAATTAATCTTTTACTAGAAGTTTGTACTTATACTAGAGTTAATGTTACTTTTTTAATGAATGTTCTAAGTAGATGTCTATTACAGCTGAAGTAAATATTTCAGCTTATCTGCCCTCTATAAATGTGGTTATGTTACATGAATTATGTCAGTTGACCTTCTCTTAACAGAGATAAAATGCATAATAATATATACATTTAGATTATATTTGCATTTATTTTGTTGAACATCACATTTAAAACAGGTTATTAGTGTGGCAGATAGTATTACTATCTTATAAGGACTAGTTTTTTTTTTAATTCTTCCTTAATTACTATTCTAAGTAAATTCTATATAGCCTCTCTGTGTACATATGTATAACTATACTCCTATATCTACACCAAAACATTTTCACATATAAACACACATAAATATTAAATAATCTTAATGGGTTACCTAAAAATGTGTGCAATATAATTGAGAATTTGTGTGAGCACTCTTGAAAGGGTCGGTACCTTGTTACTGCTGGGATATGCCTATTTACTGACCGTATTAACCTTATTAGTAGATTAAGTGGCCCATCAAAAGATGCGTGAATATTGTGAATGAATATTCTTAATTCTTATCTCTAAATCTTACAGCAATTAGTGAAGAGTACCTATATCATTTAACTATATTATTTATGAAGTTTCTTAGGAGTGTGATGGGAGTACACAACATTTCAGACTTGGGGTTGTTGAATATTCAGTAACAGGACTCAAGATTGTTCAATACTTGTTGTAACACATCTTAATACAGTTAATGATTTGAAATAACATGTGCCTGTCACAAAGAATCCATGAATACATAAATACATGAATACATGGGCCTCACCTCATTCACCAAACCCATGTCCAATCCAATGTCAAAACAGTCAAGAACACCACGCTGAGGGTAAAAGCACCTCAACCCCTAAACCCGTTAAATAACTAAACACTAATAAACCTACTATTTTAAAGCTACTAATATTCTCTAGTAATTTGTATAAAACTAAAGTAATTATATATAGCAACTCCAATATTGCCTTGCAGTGAGACAAGCATAGATTTACTGATCATTACTGAAGTGCCGTTAAATCTAAAATGCTGTGTAGTGGTTGACTATATCCTGCTTATTACTATACCTAGTGTAAGTTCTGCTAACACTTCTATCAGGTATGGTGTGAGGAGGTATGTTATTACTATAGACTTGCACATTACCATCCCACACCATACATAACACTGTTACTGTTTCCAATAAATGAAAACCAAATCTCATACTTTCAAGAAGTCAATCTCAACCAACTAACACCCAACAAAACACAAGTTCAACAAATGAGGAGAGACCCAAATACATACATAGTGTACTGTTTATGTAAACATTTCTCTAAAACTTTATAAGAGCAGCTCATGGAGGTGTCATAGTGTCTCCCAAAAAATGTATAGTGTGCACATAAATTACATTTGACCCTACCATATTTCCTTCCCTGTTTTTTCCCCATCTGTGACATAAAAGTGAAAAAAAAAAAATGTTGATATTACTGTATCATTAGGAATCACCGTGAGCATTTATGGCATAGTGGTGTACCCATTAACTGTTAAGGTGAAGGGTAAATACAGCAGATTGTGCTTATCTTCAAAAATAATACAATTTATACATAGAAGTTAGCACTGCACTTATAACTGCAGAGAATGCACATAGCAAATATTGTTATGTAAATAGACATGTTTCCCAATTGCAGGATGTTTTGATTATAGCTTTATTTTATATTATTGGTGTTTTACTAATTCAATTTTAAGGTCCGTGTAGGTGAAATTTCGTCAAAATACCAAATAACAAAGTCAGTTCCACATTGCTGCAGGTTAATGCTAGTCCATTATACAGCTCACGATATTAACACTATTTATTAAATACTTGCAGTATAGGTTACAAACAAAGCAAATTCTGTCATTGCTAAAATTAACACTAACTGCCAAAACTGAAAAAACTCTCATCAATTAGCTTGCTCTAGGTTATTAAGCTGTAAAGGAAATTAAATTACCTATATGAGAGACAAAAAAAAAAAACAGGTAAAGAGGTGATATACTACCAACTGTTCATTACTGCATTCGGATGCTTGTAGGCATCTAAAAGCGGAATATTCAGAAGTATGCATGTATCATTCCTGTCAGGTACTGCATTTATAGGCATTTTTTAATTGATAAGTGGGTAAGCTTACCTGACCTAAAATGCCCTTTTACATGGATGACCCAAACGCAGTCTAAATAAGAAGTTCAGAGTCACACAGTAAGAAAATGGGAGCTATCAAAATCAAACCCTGAGCTACAGTCAGTAACTGATCATGGATACAATCTGGCAGCTCCACTACAATGATTAGTTGGGATTTTATCTCACTTTTAACAGACATAGCGCAGTTGAACACTGAATTTATGTATTTGCTTGTATTAGTTAACTACACTGCCACACTTTTGGTATTTCCCGACAAGAAGAAAGTAACTAAATGGGCTTTTTTATTTATTTATTTATATATATATATATATATATATATATATATATATATATATATATATATATATATATTTTTTTTTCCCCTATATTTTAAACATGTGTAGCATACTTTTTCTTTATATGTTATACATTTACCTGTTCGTACTTTTGCTAAAATCTACTCAATTCTTGAACTACTCAGCTTCTGGAGAACAGATTAAAACATAAAGGGGCTAAGAAGTCAGGTCACAGTTAGTATTTTCATTGAATGTTCTAACTGACAAAAAAGACTCTGCAAAAGTGCGCGAAGCGCACCACTCGCAAAACTAATGCAGTGTTCTACAAGCCTCAGCTTATAGACATATTTCTTAACTTATAATGGAATGCTGGGCTATATTAGTGAAGATATGAGGTAACAAAACTGACTAGAAAGCTCAAGGGTATACTATGAAGCAATAATAGACTCCAACTGTCAATTAGAATGTTAAAACGCTAGAAGGCGATTTTCTGCCTTTTTTTTTTTTTTTTTTTTCTTCATTACCATTCACTTCCTTCTTACTCTATACAACGCTCTCACATATTCCTGAAGAAATATTCAAGGAATGCCCTTTTTTTTTAGACAGACTATAAAGAATTGGATTTAATTTAATAAAATATTGCACAGTAACTATTAATCAATATGTTAATAACTTTATAATAATAGTGGCCTTTCATTTAAATGCTAATACTCTTGTGAGAGTTTAACTAAAGAAAGCTGGAACAGAAAAAAAAAAAAAAACACACAACTCTAGCATCTGAAGATTCTATCAAACCACTACCATATTAATATGTTAACATACAGATTATGATACTTCCTAAATAAAGAGAAAACTAATTATGTGACTAAAGTGTAATGAAATTAAGGCTATGTATAAGAATCATACCTTAGTTAATGCTTTGAGAGAAATTGATTCATCAATGTTCTTAACATCAGTTTTTTGTTTTTTTTTCCTCACATCAGTCCAAGTGTTTTTTCCCCGAGGTTCTCTTTAAGGAGGTTGAATTTGACCAGTCCATTTCATCTGGTAGTAGGATTATATTGTTGTTTTTAATGAAGGAAGTGGCTTCTTCAATGGTGTTGAATGATCTCATGTCATTACTATGCTGAATTCTAATTTTGGCAGGATATGCAAGCTGTGCCTTTATTTTGTTTTGTTTTAAGAATTTCACTAAGGGTCATGTTTTCTTTCTTAGTTCCAAGAGTCTTGGCGAATAGTCATTATCAAATCTTATTTGGGATAGCTTGTAAATGACTGGGTTTTTTCTCCATGCAGTTCTCAATATCAGTTCTTTGTCCATAAATGACAGAAATTTAACCACTATAGATCTTGGAAAAGATTTAGTTGAGGCAGAAAGTGGTTTTCCGATGGCTCTGTGTGCTCTTTCGATTCCATAAGACAAGCCTTCTTTCAGCCCTAAGATTTCAGGTAGTCATGAATTCAAGAATGAAATGATGTCTTCCCCCTCGGTCTTCTCCGGGACTCCAAAAATTCTTATGTTTGTTCTTCTTTCCCTATTCTCCATATCATCTATTTTGTTTATTAGCCAAGTATTCTGTTGTAATAGAAATTCACTATGAAGCTCTTCTTCTTTTAGCCTTCCATCAATATCATTTAGAGATGACTCAATGTCAGTTATTTTTAATTGTTGCTGCTGCAGAATTTACTTAAAGACTTCAGTTTGTTTTTGGCAACTATCTTTAAGGTTTTCTAGGTTTTCAGTAAACCTGTCCATCTTCAGAGATAAGTCTTGAAGAGTAGTTGATATCAGTTGGATTTCTTTCTTCAGAGAAGAGTCTGAGTGAGAATTCTTAGAGTTACTCATTACTAGACAGCTTAGTTAGTCTTCAGGTTTTTTTGACAGGAAAATTTCGGAATTTCTTCTCCAAAGTTGGTAATTCTATTGCTAATAGTTTCACATATAAGATTTATCAAAAATTACTTAGTAATAATAAGATTTTCCTGTTATTTTAGGTATAAATATAAGGAGCTCAAAAACTTGCTGCTATCAGTTAGGCATTAGGCTCCGCCCCCCAGACGCCATATTTTCAGGTTTGGAAGGAGCTGTTTACCCATTCTATATGTGAAATCTGTGCTTTCACAATCTCCTGGTATGATGATAGGGCTTTTTGTCAGTGAGAGGGGGGTATGTATGTATGAGCCTGTCTGACAGGATATTGGCAATGTCAGTCATGTACAGTTTGCACTGACTCAGGACCTATATGAGTGTACATTGCTATTTATGACATAGCAGACGGAAGCGTCATGGTTCTCTATGGACTCCTTCACAGACTCTTTTGCCAGAACATGGACTGGATAATATTTGTAGTGCACATTATTTATTGATGATACTGATTGCAGGTTTATTGATCTTCTTTGCTTTTTCACTTTCTGTGAAAAACTTAAGTACTTGTGGTACATAGTTTGATTAAGACAGGGTTCCAATATATTATATGTGTCTGTTTTCATATAACTGTGTGCACAAGGCAGGACTGGTGAATAGTGGCAGGTTCCTGGGGTAAAACATGCAACTACCAGATATGTGTGGCCCACTGCTGTACTCAGACATGGCCTAAGTGTGTGAGCATGCCCAGTATGACCTTTCAGTATGTTGTTGCCTGACATTTGCTTCGTTTATTTAAGTGTGTGAGCATGCCCAGTATGACCTTTCAGTGTGTTGCTGAATGAAATCCACTACATTTGTTGAAGTGTGTGAGCATGCCCGGTATTGACATTTATACTATATGTGTGTGGAAAATCAAGTTGTATTTTTACTGCAGGGCTCACCTTTGTGTCATAAATCAACAGGGATCATGCTGTGCCTGCAGGGCTTCCATGAGACACTTTGCATAGACTTATCAACATTTCTACATACGGGGGGACAGCTATTCTTTGTAAATTTCTACGCGGGGGCACACCTGTTTGTTACTGTGGTGTACATAGGATGAGGGATTCACCTGACACTTATACACATTTGCTAGGCCTGCACTGCTATGTAAGGTACACCATTTCAGTCTGTACTGTTGCCTATCATACTGGCTTGAGGCATACTATTGTACTACAGATCTTAGCGTCCAATGTCACTTATATTAGATTGCGACTTCATAGCCTACACAACCCACATCACACCGCCTGGCCTGCTGTTCTCTGTCTGCATAGGCCTGTGGGGGAGGTTACCCATGTGCCTTTTTAGGGGCATGATACAGCATTTCTTTGTGTTTGCATTAGTGTACAATTGTCCTGCTGTGTCTGTGCCAGCAAAATGCTGTCATGGCTTAGTGGTTCAGTACTGTGACAATAGTGCACAGTATCCTAGGTTCAAGCCCTGTCACTGCTTTTTATTTTCATGCTGGGCAGGCCAGACTGCTTAAGGAACAGTAAAGCAAATATGAGCATGTTTACCTGACTTTACTCAACTTTGCCCGACTTTGCCAGACCTTGCCCAACATTGCTCAACGTTGCCTGACGTTGCACTAGTTAGCGTGGACAATTTTGTTTACATATACTAAATAGTGATAAAAGCTGTTTAGCACTGTTTTATATTGCTTAAAACATGGCAATCATGCCTCAGGTGGTGCTGCAGGGCTGCCTATGTCGGATGCACATAGTACACTCCCTATACATGTTTGAAAACAGGTAGTGTCAAGTTAGGCATCCCTTTTATTTTATGTGCGAGTCAGAGAGAGGTATCATTTCCAGGGTTCCTACTGAGCCAGTGTATGTGCTATGTGTTGCCTCTTTGCCAAGGCATACTGGGCACGCCTCCTTCTGCCTACTGGGGCAGGCTCAGGTTGTTCCTCCTCTGAGTCACGCTCTGCCTGTGATGGCCTTGGCAATGATGGGGGGCTGTTTGGCCCTGCCCCATGCTGTTCCTGCTGCAGCTGTTTTCGCAGGATCATATTGTGTAGCATGGCACATACCATGACAATTTGGGTACATGTACTTGGTGAGTACTGCAAGGCTCCACCAGATGTGTCCAGGCACTGGAACCGTGACTTGAGCAGCCCAAACACACGCTCAATTACATTTCATGTTTGTGCGTGTGCCTCATTATGGAGTTCTTGTTCAGGTGTGTGTGCATTTCTGATCAGCCACGGCTCAAGTGAGTATCCAGTATCCCCCACTAGGTGACCGTCAGGGATGTCCCCATTGGCAAATGTCTGGTACAGCTGCGTCAGATGCCAGATATGGGAATCATGGTAGCTTCCAGGGCAGCCAACACACACATTCAGTATTATGCCCTGGGCATCACACATGACCTGGCACTTGATGGAGGGGAAGCCCTTGCAGTTGATGTAGGCCCTACCCCGCTCACCGGCTGGTCGTTTGATGTGTATGTGCGTGCAGTCAATTGCACCCACTACCTCAGGTTATTCCGCTATTTGCTGGAAGAGACGCATATTGCTGGCCAATGCCTCATGGGCATTGGGAAAATATACATGATCACTGACATGTGCTGACATGGCATTCAGGAACTGGTGCAGTACCCTGGATGCTGATGCCTGTGAAATCCCCATCATATCACCAGTTGGTCTCTGGAAGGTACCTGTTGCTAGTATTCTTAGGCCAACACATACCTTGGTTTCCACTGAGATGGGTTCCCCTCTGTTGGTTCTGTGTGTGAGGTGTGGCCTGCACAGCTCAACAATTTGCTGCAGGAGGCCTCTGTCCACTCTATAGCGCTCCACTATGTCCAGCTCATGTAGCCCCTGGTAGGTTACCCTGGGTCTGTACACTCTTCTCCGTCTCCTCACTGTGGGTTGCTCAGCAGCATTTGCAATGGCACCACCCTCAGTATCTTGCACACGTTAGCTTATAATAGCAATGACAGCCCCTAACATTTTTTTGTCGGAGTTAAGCTTTTTAAGTTTTCACTCTTTGTATACTGCAGTGTTGCAGTGTTTTTGAGGAAAACTTGGTGGAATGTTGTTTGCAGAGTTTTAAGTGCTGGGCTGGGCTAGTGTACTGCCTGTGTAATTGGCTGATTCTGATTTATTTCACCTGGCAGCTCTGCTAGTTCCCCTTGGTTAACTTCCTACTACTTCTTTTCCTTCCTTTTCCCGTTCTGTTTCCACAAGGGGCAGCGCCATGCAAACAAGCACAAACACGCACACACGAGCAGACACGCACGCACACAGGCTTACACAGGCGTACACAGGCTTAGGTGGGTGCACATCCATGCACACAGGCTTAGACAGGCTTACACAGGCTTAGACGGGTGCACATGTGCGCACACAGGCTTAGACAGGTTTACGGGCGCTCACACGGTGTAAGCATGTTTGCAAGAAATTTCAGTGATATCCACAGCATACACCTTCGGTTTCTGGCTAGGACAACTGTAGACACGCCTCTTCCAATCCTGAGTAACTCACAGCAAACACAAGCCACTCTGCTCCAATAAGCTTATAGTCTTTCATACATAACCCCTCATGATGTCACCTATCTTCTACTCTACTACTCCCCTACTCCTACACTGACACTCTATGGACATGGCTCACATGCCAGGGAAAATTGGGATTCACTATCCTTATCCTCATTTGCATAGGATTGCCTACTAATACTTGGTTACATCTCTCAAACTGAGCTTCCCCCTTAGCAACCACTACTCAGTAGCCATGTTGTTTTCAGCCTGCCATTCACCTGCATGGCAGAATAATATTTTTAATAAGAATGTCTATTTTTGCCTATTTTTTATTTATTTTCTGCTTTTTAAAGCGCCACATGTTTGTGCGGCGCTGTGCTATGCTTAAAACATTGGAGATGGGGGAAAAATAAAAAAAATTGTTTTTTATCAATTTTCACATGATAAAAATGCCAATGGCCTTATATTTGGCCATTGGCATGCTGTCTCAACTGGATGCATCCTTTATTTGGAGCTGTCATGGCTCAGTTTTGCTATTTGCAGAATGGTTCTCCGTTACCAATGGAGTACATTTCTGTAAAAAACTCTACTCTTCCACGGACAGGTTAGTGTTTCCTGGATCGCAAATTTACCTCATTTGCATAGCTTTCAGCAGCAAATGAGGTAATTTGCATAACATAACACTGTCCGTGCAAGAGTAGTTTTAGGAGCTCTCATGCACGCCCCTACCGGCTATTGCTGAATCGCTCGGCAGACATATTGCCTGTTTGCAGTCTTACTCTACTCTTAGACTCCGTGCAAGCCTTCGTGAATCCGGCCCATTACCTTTTTAGAGCTCATGCAAATTTTGATGGCTATGCTTGCATGGCAAAATTTAATAAACAATCAGAGCTATTTGCTGATCCATTAAACAGGCTGTGGTCAAGGTCAAGGTACTCAGGAAAAGACATCCAAATACAAGTGGGTGCAGCTCTTGCTAAGTTTTTTAGCTCTTCATGACTTACAAATAAACTTATATTTTACTAGCAAATAAATCTCAGGTAAACTCAGCAGTGTAGCAGTCACTCTTTCTCAATTTCAGATTCCTAATTTCCACAGAATGGTCACAAAGGCACAGTGGGAGCTTATCAATACATTCCTCACCTGTACTTGATTGTCAAAGTATTCCACAGTTGTTGGTCAGCCATTCCTGGGCAGAGAGTAACAAGAAGTCCTGCATGACTGCTCTTCATTCCTTTTGTGGAGCTTTACACAGCAATAAGAAGGGCTGGTGTCCATTCTTGAATACACATTGAATAGTATCCAGATATATGTTTAATGAGTCATCTAAGACCATTTGCATCCATCTAGGTGTTATTTAGATTTTGTGCAAGGTATCAGGTTTACCCATTTTCTCTAAAACATATATCAATTGTAGTTTGCTAAAAGGCTGGTAAAATGTTAAAGGGACATCTGGTGATGACAAAAAGCTCATTAGGAACAACCTATTGGGGTCCAGTTTGAAAGGGCCTCACTCATAGGTTCATAGGTTTATAATAGGGTATATATGCCTAGCTGTGCAACCAAATTCAGTTTTGTCTCTGAAGACCCTGGACACCTTTAAGGTGGAGTATGTTATTAAGGAAGTAGCTAAGGGTTATGTGGTGGGGGGGGGTATGTTAGCTGGAGATTCATTTACTTATTATTGAATTCTGTCCATCATGGATATGGGGGCTAGACCAGGTGTGAAATTGCAATTTCCCATCCAATGATCAAGGTTTCATTTGAATAGGGTCAGGGATGAACTCTTCTTCACATAGATAGGGGGTGTATTCCATAGTACGAGAATCCTTTGAGACACATATCGGTCCCTCCAGCATATTCTATTTGTGTCTCAGGCAAAGTTCAGGTCCTTGATCTAGTGTTTCTGTTGCTAATTGTTTTGAGGATCTGCAAAAGATTCATCAGATCTGGATTTGATGATATCTTATATGCCAGGAATAGATTGCCTTTTAGTAACCTATAGGAGACTGAGTACTGAGATAGGACCTGAAGGTGATCTGTGTAGGGCAGGGTATTTATACCCTGGATTCACCAGGTGAGGAAACTTTGATGGCATTCCAACTGTTGCAAGTGCATGGTTAGGTACATGCCAAAGAGGCCTTGTACTCAATAATGGGTCTGAAAATGGCTGAGTAGAGCAGTACTATAATTTCCTTGGACCTAGATACCATGGTCTTGCTGATGAGTAGAGTGACATAGAATGATTTTCTTACTATCTTATTTGCTGAAGGCCAGATTGCTGTCTACATCTGTTTGCAGATCCCTAACTACGGGTCAACTTTTACAAGTATTTTATCAATGGAGTAATTAGCTTGGGGGGGGGGCAATTTCCCCAAAGGGCACTATAATGCATTTCTTCATGTTGATCCAGAATATCTGCCAACTTACAGTCATCTGTGAACATCCTTTGACATTAACTAGACTTCTGAGAAGTAGATGCCAAATAGGAACAGGCCCAACACAGAGCCCTGGGATACTCCCTTACCAAAGGCAAACTGGGATGAATCCAGTGTCTGTAGGTTTCAAATATCCTTGCTGATTATTTCCATGGTAATTTGTTCCATGGCTTTGCATATTAGACTAGATGGGTCTGTAGTTCCCAGGGTCATTTGATGGCCCATCCTTATAAAAAGGGATGGCCATTGAGGCCCACCATTCCCCTGGCACTGTTTTAAGGCTATAGTTGAAGAGTACCTCACGTGATTCTGCAGGGTCATATTTTAGGCTATTTAGGAAGCAACCACTGATATTGTTGGGGCCCACTGAACTGACTGTTTTTAGCCTTAGAGATTTCACATGGGGTAGTGGGAGGGAAGGGGACTAAATTTATCAACCAGTACAATCGTTATGTAACCCTGGTCATTGACGGTTGTGCTATTTATGACCAGTTCTTTATACTGCTAAGTGTTACCTTTAAGTTTTCTGACACTGAAGAAGACATTGTGATTATCTTTAGCCTGGGAGAATATTCTGATCTCATAACTGGCCTTGTTGGACTTTATTAGACCCCTTAGTTTCTTGCATAGTTAAATGAGAAAACTTTTGTCTCTCTGAGAGTTGCTCTTTCTGATTTTGGTCATGACTTCTTTTCTTTTGTTATATGTCCTGTTAAGGGAAGGATTCCACCAATGTTTCTTTTTGTGTGTTAGATTTGGGCATACTTCTTGTAGGTACAGTAGCCTCAATGCAGCCATTTAAATGTTTGGGCAGAGTTTCTGTGAATAATTCTGTATAGTAGCTGTCTTCTCAGGGTTTGGGGAGCTGTGATTTTTTTTCAAACTATCGCTTAATAGGATGTAGTTTCTTTTCAAATAACTGTTACAGTTTAGTTGTTTTTCTGAGTTGATTTTTATTTCAAAGGAAACAACTTTGTGGTCCAACTACTTCAATGAGGATGTGATACAAGGGAGGTTGCAATGTTCTCCCATTTTGGTGAGTCTTAGGTCCAGTATGTGTGATCCTGTTGTTGGAATGTGCATAGTCTGGTCCAGGGTGCTCATACTGATAAAGTCCAGGAAATGTGCCTGTGAGTTAGAGGCAATGTATGTTTCCTAATCTATAGTGGGGCAGTTAAAGTCTCCCATGAAGAGGGTACTTGGGTGGAAGGTGAGTGACTCTAGAATGTCTAGGCAAGAGTTAAGAGCTTTGAGGGTCAAAGAGGGTGACCTGTAGCTGGCCAGGACATGGTAAGGAACCTTGTCTATGGAGACTGGGATGTGGATGAACTCCAGGGCATTCATACTGTTTAACCAAGCTAGAGTCACATTTGTTGTTAACGTAGATTGAGACACCACCACCTTTAGTCTCTATCTGTTCTGCTGTTGCCTTAAATATGTAGAAGGCACTCATTATCATCACATTATCACAGTTATGTGGTATGGACCATGTTACAGGGGGGAGGGTTACTTATCAAGGAAATCATGCTATCATTTTTCGGGGGGGGGGGGATTACCTAGGATTTGGTTATATTTTGCATTCTCAAGTCCAAGATTTCTCAGCTTGATTAGGGTCGGGTGAATTTAGATAAGCTCTTGTGTCAGTTTCTGTGCCCATATCAAAAGATAGTGATTCAAGTAGTGTGCTTATGTAAGTAATGTTGTGGTCCCTATGTCAGGGTTCAGTTTTCTTATTTACATGTTTGGTTTAAGCATAGCAAATATATATAATAATATAATGTGGATAGACTGAGCATCAAGCAATTATTAACATGCAGTGATGTATATGATTTTAGCCATCTCCTGAATGTTGGAAGGTTATTTGTGTGACAATGCCTTTGATCTGTCATTGCAGTTAGTCAGTTTTGCCACTTAAGGGCTGTTGGAGTCATTTCTACTTTCCAGCCATGTTGATTCAGGATGACCAAAAAAGGGGAGGACGAGGCTGCAGGAGCAACTTGGAGGGTGGTCAAAGGGGCAGCCTACCCACATTCCTTCCCCCCTGCTTTCCTGGTCTGGTTGAGTATTACGCTGAAAGGCTGAGTGAGCTGTACACTATTCTGCACTCCTACTGATCAGGTGTGCAGATGGGCACTTTGATTAGACTAGCCTGCTTGGGCAGGTGGTAAGGCACTCTAGTCAGCTGTAAGCTCTCCTGATGGTAGTAATTACTGTTAATTGGTTTACAATTCTGATGAAAGGTTGAGTTTGGTTCAGAAATTAGTGACACGTTACAATCTGGGATTCTATTAATCTAAGGTCACATTGACTGTACTGAGGAGTGCTTAATTGAAGGACTGGGTGGAGACAAAAGGGAAATGCATTATATTGTTGTGCGTTAATATAAAGAATAGACAGCTCATAGACAAAAATGCTTGTTATGTGGTACTTTTTTTTTTCAAAAATGCAGTAGCAGTAAAGATTTCTTGGAGGATATTTTGTAGATATTACACCACTGACACTACTCCCCTTCTGTTATTTCTTTTAATCTATAGCATGCATGTTTCTAAGAGTGTATTACGTCCAAATAATACCTGCAGTTTCCTCTTATGCATACAGATCCTGTTGCCTTTGTCCCTCAGAAACTACCGTTTTCTCATTCCTTCTATAGTTTACTGACTCTTTGTTTTACAACTTCTACCAATCCAAAATGTTTTTCTTAGGTATAGTCATCAGCATTGCTCAGTGTATACCATTGCTGGACATACTAATTTCTTATTCAGTAGATACCTGTTTCACTGGAATTCAGTTGTTTGGCTGTGCATACAATCATCCTGTTGGCCTTTTCCTTTTTCCCTTTATGTTCTGTGGAAGTTCACCACTTATTGATGTTTTCATTTTATTTTGAGAATTTATTTGTAGCATCATTCATTCCATTGTAGTTAAAAACATTCTTTTGTGCATAAAGCAAGAAGCAGCTAAGAGAGCCCAACTTAGTATTACTGCAAGATTTACTTTGCACAGATAATACCAATGCATTGATTAAGCTTCATTATTTATTGATATACATAACGGATTCACTTTGTTCAATGACTTTTATCATGCTAAGGGTCTAACATGGACTGGACCGTAATCATTTTGAGAAGGGGCAGATCTATTACAATTGTTTAGCAGACCTTTCAGTTTGATTACCCTTTTAGAAATGTACAAAATAATAATTCCTAAAGTGTTTGTAGCACTCATTTAAGGACCAAAGCAACAGTGCAGGAACCTAAGATGAGTTTTAAAAGAGGATTGGTGGAATGTTTAATGCAGATCTGTCTCAAACTAGTAAAATGGTAAAGGGCAGAATCTGTGAATTAATTAAAAGGAACTATGTTAATTATTTAGGGTAGGATCTCAGAAATAAAGTAGTGTATAACACATGCAGGTGCAAGAGTGATGCACCACTTGCTGTGCATCCATTTTTGAACTATATTCACCAAGTAAATATTAATTTTCCTGTTATTACTGCAGGAGACCTCAGTATGTTTAGGCGTACACACAGATGACATAGTGGAATAAGAATGATGCATTGCCTACAACTACCAATAAAGCATGAGGATGGAAATATAATTACAAAGATCCAGCTGAAGAAAGGAAGTTCCTCATATCCAGAAGTAGGAGCAATGTTAGTAATACCAGTATGAGAGAACGGGTAGCTTTTTTTCAGCCAGTATTCTTGTCTCCTTCTCCATTATCTATAATCACTCATGTCAGTTGTAAAAATGCCCCTTCAATGTCCACAGCAAGGTAAGAATAAACAAAAGGTATTGCAGTATGGCACACTGCAGGTATTAGGGAGGACTTTTCTTTTTTGTTCTAACTTTAAACCATCACCCCTGATGCCTGACATGCAGAGACATCAAAGCAGTTTATGTGCACCTACTGCTGCACTTTGTGCTTCCACTTTGGCTTGTCAGTCTTTGTTAGACCCCACATCCTTCACCAAAGGTTACAGTCAGGCAGGAAAACACACACACACACACACACACACACACACACACACACACACACACAACACATGCATACATGCACAAGCCTGCACACACACGCACATGTGCACATACATGCACGCACACACACAAGCACACACACACACACACACACACACACACACACACACACACACACACACACACACGCACACACACACACACACAGATGCACACATGCATACACGCACACGCCTACACACAAACACACACACACGCACGTGTACACACACACACACACACACACACACACACACACACACACACACACACACACACACACACACACACACACACACACATTTCTAAGGCTGTGAAAACTGCTTATTTCCATATTCTCATCCCCCCAACACCACTGGTAGTTCCTCCATGTACACTAAACTGATTTCTGCTGCTGTGGTAAACTTAAGTTAGGCTACGGACATTTTATTCATCAATAACTATCTGATCATGCTCCAGTCATCAGACAATGTGCTAAATCTACAGGCATGATCTCCCTTTGACAAAACCAAACTGTGTGGGATCAAGCGTCTGGAGGTTTACAATGTCCTTGTTTATAAGGTCCATGACAATGCATTCCATGACCTTGCAGATCAGGCTAGTTAAGCTGATGGGCCTATAACTGCCTGGGTCTGTGGATGCCCCACCTTTGTGTAGAGGGATGACAGTGTCTGCCCTCCATTAAGCTGGGATGAAGCTGGTGCTCACGCTTTGGTTGAATAGGGTGTCTAATGGAAATGAGAGCTCATGCCTGAGTTCATGTAGGATACAGCCAGGGATGTTATCGGGGTCCCATGGAGACTGTATATTTTGCTTTTGAGAGGGCATTAAAGACCTGTTCCCTGGTGATGAGTGGAGGGGGGCAGGTGCTGGCGATGTCCTGGTTTACTGACTATTGATATCACATAATGAGAAAAAGAAAGGGAATTATTAAAGGTTTCATAAACATTTTCATTTTGAAGTAGAGTATTGACTATGCTGCATGATAATGGGAACATTTGTCTACCAAATGTGACAATAATGCACTTTTTTGCATTTAATGCATTTAATTTGAGCCTATTTTCAGTAAACCAGTTATTTATATATATGTAAATTCTTGTTAAAGGGTTAGGGTATCAGAGAAGGACTTAACAGTAACACTCAGTTTGCAGTCATGTGCAAACTTCATTAGCCAGAGACCTTAGTTAATCCCTGGAAAACACTATTGGTTATTTTCAAACTTTCTAATGAGGTATCTGCCACTTGCATTGAATGCTTCTTTCTTTTTGCCAGTTTGCTATACATCTTGCTACATTAGGAACTATTTTTAAGGTATTAAACTTACATACAATGCCAACATGGGCTGTGATGTCAATTGCCTTCTCCAGATGTAGTTACATGACCACAGTTGATAGCCTGCATGACCTTCTCAAAGAAGTTTGCCAAATTCATTAGGCAGAATCTTCCCTTGAAAAAGCCAAACCCCTGTAGGTCAAGTCTAATGAGACATCTAATGTCATTTGTAATACGTTCCACAGCTTTCCAGATGAGACTCATCAGGCTGATGGGTCTATAAATACCTGGGTAGGTGGTAGAGCTCCCCTTGTGGAGCAACAATAACACCAAACTTAAGGACAATACCTGTAGATAAAACAAGTTAAGCAATTACAGCTGTGGCTCTGCAAAGGCATGCTTAGTATTGTTTATTAAACAAATAAGGTATATTTTCAGGCCATAATGAAGAAGTGTTTTTAGTCTTGAAAAGCACATTTGGTACACTTTCCTTTGTGATAACAGGGGGTTTAAAGGATTCAGAGATATGCTGACTTTGAAAAGACATTTCTGGGGTGGAATTAGCTCTGAATTTGTTTACTAGTACTTTGTCAACCATTTTCACTTCAGAGAAATGTTGGGTATTATTTCTTAGTTTCTTAATATAGCTGAAGAAAGATTTGCAATTGTCCTTAGGTTTAGATGTTTACTGTGTTCCTGAGCTGGTTTTGAAGCCCTAGTAGTGTTTTTCAAAGTTTTAGCAATATTTCTTATAATTTCATTGAAAACAGAGTTTTTAGCTGTGCTGCATTATTTAAGAATTTTTTTTATAGTAAAGTTTTATTTATTTACTTATTGGCATTTGATTGCCGGGAAAGTTTAACTGGGTGGGAGCCCATTTTCAGTGTTGGCCCAGGAACAAAATCTCCACAGTATTACAAAACATTTTAAGAACAATAATTTTACAGTCTTCAAAAATAATGCAAAAAACATCTACAGTTTAAATAATTATACAAAATTAGACATAAAATGAAAACATCGTTAAGAATACATACAGTTATAGGATAATGATTTAATATTTAGAGAAATTTTATCCAGTTTATAGAGAAATTAAAGGTAAGTCGGTAGGGTCCCTATTAATTTGACAAAGCTTTAGCTTGTTGAACTATAAAAGATCGACAGATAAAGATCGAAAGAGCTAAACTGCGAATGGCCAGCTAAGCAAATTTTTTCTCAGGGAAAGAATTTGCTTGGCCGTTAACAGGGATTTGCTCTTTCCCAAGTGTGGAGCGATCTTAGAGTTAGCATATTTAGTTAGGGGTGGTGTGGGGGGTCACCACATGGGGGGTGTGGGGAGCAAAGCCTCCCACTTAATTCAGGTTGAAAGGTTTTTGTCTTGTGTAAATGGCCAAGCAAATTCTTAACATGGGAAAAAAATTAACTTAGCTAATCATTTGCAGTTTAGATATTTCGATCTTTAGCTGTCGATATTTTGTAGTTTGACAAGTTAAAGTTTTATTAAATTAATAGGGACCCAGTTAGTATGATACAAACAGGAATTGCTATATGAAGGGAGAGAAAAGCAGCCTTATGATATGTTAGCGAGAAAGCCACGGAAGAGAAAATGATAGAAGTAAGGAAGCGAGTGAAGAAGGGAGAGTAAGGAGGTGAACTGTATGAATAGGTACTTGTTCACATTTATGGATGTAGGTGCAAGTTCAATAAAGCTTACATGGTCATTTTTTCCATGTTCGCATGGGAACAGCGAATTTTAGATTCAGTAAAGGCCGTGTAGCAGTGTGCAATCGCTGGTATTGAAGCGCATCAAAGGAAAGTTTCGTGGGATGCAAATTTTGACATAAGTCGCTGAATTTTATGCTAATGAAGCAAACCAATGTGGTGGAGTAATCCAACAACCCTACACACAACTGTGTTGGCTCCTAGTCTGTGTTGGAAGTGTCCGTGAAAATCTTCCATGTACAGGAGCCTACACAGAAGCAAGGGCATATAGAAGTCTTGGAATATGCACAGAATGTCCATGAAAATGAAAAAAACACACATTTAATGGATGAGGATGTCCAAAAGAATCAGTGACGTGTGTCATATCACTATAAGTGTTATAATTTTAATTTTAGCACAAATTTGTGCAATGCGCCGCTATGAGCAAAGCATTTGAAAATGAATAATAAACATGTAATTTAAAAGACGCGTATGATGTATTGCCCCAGCAGGTACAGTAATAACCTATATTGTGTCTTTAACTCTGTGTTTCCATACTGTTGTCAGGTTATATGGCTACTATCCATGTATTTTCCAGGCTATCTTCATGGTTATTATGTAAATGATGTACAAAAGCAGTGGATTTGTTGAATCACAAAAAGCATGGACCATGTAGGGCTGTTCACTCTGTGTAAACTCCTACACGGTGTTTTATGTTTTCCTTGGATGCTGATGACTTCAGGGGGGTATGCCAGGTAACTTTGTTCTGATTTTATGGGGTCTTGTTTGCATGTGTATGCAATGCACCACTTCACACAAATGGCAATGTTAATGGAATCCCCATTTATGTGAGCAGAACACCCTTGTACCAGACATGAGCTAGACATCCAAAAATAGAAACCAAATGCATTAATTCAATAATGGTGAGAACTGCTGAGCATTATGCAAACCTGGGAAGTGGGACTGACCTGTAATAATCCCCTCTAGTTATAGCCCTTTTCTTGAATACTCCTGTGATAAAAACTTTAGCTGTTGAGCTGGGGTGCAGATAGGCTTGGGTTCAAAAACAGGGTATGTCAACTTTTAATCATACTCTGCTAACATTCTAGGTCATAGAAATAAAATGCTATTATCTGTAATTAGTGTATTTTGTACATACCATGAAAATAGGGATAACATTATAAAATGTTTTACAGAAGTTGATGTTATGCATAGCTGCCCTCTGCTGTGCATCAGTACTGCACACTGCAGCAGGGGGTATAAATCTTGGTAATTATATCTTAAGCAGATGAATGTCATTTAAAGCAGGCAATACCAGATTGTGATCCTAATTAAGAAATGTGTAAAGTGTGCATACAGTCTACAGTCTGATTTTCCCTCGATACTTCAACAATATTGTAGTAGAGACTTGGAAATTTTAACTGACATAATAGTAGGGAATGCTGCAGCTATTCTACATCTGTAAGTGCTTGAGTCTAAATCAATGCTGCTGGTGCTGATGCTAATAGGCCTAGGGCAAGCCAGAGAAGAGTTCTCAGGCTCAGGGTGGCCTACCAGGTGCTACATGAGATGAAGATTGTAGAGTGCTACAGGGTGGACAGGGGCACATTACAAGAACTCTGTGAGCTCTGTTGGCCTCAACTCAGAGCCAGAGCCAACTGAGGGGAACCCATCCCAGTGGAAACTAAAGTATGTGTAGCCCTTAGAATATTAGCTACAGATAATTTTCAAAGACCAACTGGGGACATGATGTGGGTGTCACAGGCATCAGCATCCAGGATACTCCACCAGTTCCTTGTTGCTATGCTGATGCTTGCCAGTAAACACATATATTTTCCTCTTACTGCTTAGGAGAAGACCGGCAATAAGCAACACTTCTGTCATGTAGTACACTGCCCTGAAGTACTGGGTGCCATATATTGCACTCTTGTTTATATCACGACACCACCTGATGAGCAGGGCAGAATCTATATTAACTGCAAGGGATGCCACTTCATCAACTGCCAAGTTGTGTGCAATGCCCAGTGGATTATCTTGAATGTGTGTGCTGGCAACCCTGACAGTAACCCCTACTCCCATATCTGGCATACATCACAGCTATAGCAGATGTTTGCTGGGGGGGGGGTACATCACACAGGGCCATTTCCTGAGAGATGCTGGCTACGCCCTGGAATCATGGATGATGACACCCATCAGAAATGCACACACACCCATGGAAGAACATGATAATGAACCTCACACACAAACTAGGAACATCAGGGAGAGTGTGTTTGGGCTTCTGAAGTCATGGTTCCAGTGCCTAGTTATATCAGATGGAGCCTTGCAGTATACTCTGTGCACAACTACACAAATATTTATAGAATGTGCTATGCTCCACAGTCTGATCCTGTGGAAACAGCTGCAGCAGGATCAGCAAGGGGAATGGACACCACCCCCACTAATGCCTAGGTCACCACATCTACAGTCACAGGAGGACTTGGAGGAGGAACCCCCCAGCTATTGTCCCCATAGGTAGTCATAGGAGTGCTCAGTATGTCCTTGCTATGGGTAAGAGGCAACACGTAGCCCATTCACTAACCACCTAGGGTCTAATGCCTTCCTCCTACTCACATGCATATATTAACATTTATTTATTATTTTATTTATTTATTTTGATGCTTGTTGACCGGGTTAGTCCAAATGGGCAGATGCCTGTTTTCAGCAGAAACCTAAGGAGAAAAGCTCCATAATTATACATACATGATATAGACAGTGGAATACCATAATTCACAATACAATTACTTTCTATACTAATCTCAATATAATTATTAATAGATCTGTAGCAAAACGTAGAGATCCTTAATTATTTCTGAAGATTCAAATAAACCATAAGAGTATACAGCTACATTCCATATAGAAACATCAAATGATAAATATCATGAAGTAGGATCAACATAGAATATGATATCATATAAGGATCCAAGAAGAAAGTCAGATTGATGCCAGGCAACTCACAGAACTTTTTCTATCCATGTATTGGCTATGTACTGCTTGCATCACAGAGTCAGCCCTGAACTAATGCTGTGTCAGCTGTCACATTTGCAAGGTAAGGCCTGAACCTGGCGTGTAGTTTTGAACACTATTATGACATATCCTTCTATATGTCTTACCTTGTTACTGTACGCAAATATATAGTGGTGCTTTTATAGATAACACTTATATTACTACTATACTACCATATGTGATCTTTATGCATCAGTCATGAAACACTCACATAGTCCAACCACAGCTGAATACTGTTACACCATGCAGGAGAGAAGCTAGGAATTGACTCCATTCCATTGCAGTTTCTAACTTCAGGTTAGTTTGTATCCTAACGATAAATGTATTTTTACCCGCACACACAAAGACAGGATTGTAAGACAGAGAGATGAATTGCTATAATCATAATCATGACATGTGTTGTGTCTACTAATTGGGCTGTATCCAAATATATTTCATAGGAGTACTTGTCCAATATGCAGTGCATGGTTTGATAGCAGAGTACATTTTTATGAAGGTGGTTGTGTGAGGAATGACTCCAGTTCTGGAAAGCAGCTTCTGTGGCCAAAAAGACTCAGGCAGCCATTCTGCTTGATGAAGCTTTACTGGTGTTTAAGGTTCAAATCCTGATGAAAGCTGACATTTTGGAGGTGTTTTTGCAATAGTGTTTTACAGACTGTGACTCTGTATTCCATAATGTTTTAGTCTTCATATTTTTAGTACAAATGTGCGTGATATGTCACATGCAGAAAACAATTTTAATACTGCCTAAATATATTGAGTGAAGTGCAAAACTGCAGAAAAAGGAAATACGCAGGTAAGAGTTATGTCAGACTTGGCAATAGCAGACACCAGATACATTCAATTATTTCCCTTAGTAATTGTGAAATCACAGCCAGGGGTAGTGATAAGAGTGGGCTGCAGTAGGACATATACATTACATAATAGGAAGGCTGGATGTTAGAATGTGCCTCATGTTTGTGCACTGCTTACCTGCACACAAATAGGTAAAACAGGGAAACGCACATGCGTCTACACTTAGTGCAATAATCATTGCATTTCCCTATGCCTATCATAGTTGAACTGTTCAGATTTTTGAAAAATATCCATATTTTTACATAATATTTGTAGTGTGTTTCTCATAACATGTTGGTTTCTACAAAATGTTTGTTAAATCATTGAGAATTAAGTCAGAAAATAACGACACACATTTCATTCATGGATGTCACACCCTTCCGAAAATTAATTCTAATGCAAAATCTGTTATGCCGTCAACATTCTAGGTTTGTAAGGGCAATATTTAAACATTGACCCTACTTTTCTACCTTATACTTACATTAATTATATCTTTGTGCAGATTTCTTGCCCTAAGAGGTTGAGAGGTATGCTAACTATTACATTACATACATAGATCTGTGTTCTTAGTGTTCTATATTTCCAAGATGCTTTGTGTGACCTAAGACTACATGTGGAAACATTACAAACTAAGGGTACAGTATAACTATCTGTACAGAAAATTAATAACCTTCCATGTGTTTCCTCACAACCAACCTCAACAACAATCAATACAACTGTGGGATTGCCTTAATTCTCCAACACATACATCTAACACAAAACAAAGGTATAATATATAATGGTGTCTGCTGACTCATGGACACAGCCATATAGTTGTGCTCATAGGCTTACACTGCCAAAGTCAAACATCCAAAAATGCTCAATAAGGGACTCATGTTGTTATACGGCTATGCCTACTAAACAGTTTACTACTGTTAGTGTACTAGTCTCAGATGACACTAAGGAGCGATGTGCCTATGCAGGCCTCCCAAGCTGGTGTTCCCTACATCCCTTGATGATGTAATTTACTATAATTAAAAATGCAGTCTTGTTAAAATGAGACTTGTGTAGTGGCGCTTGTGTTAAAAACTGTGTTCTGTAGTCTGTACACTTAGATAGGTAGGGTTTCAGTTCTCACTGTAGTATTTTGTGTGTGTGTGTGTGTGTGTGTGTGTGTGTGTGTGTGTGTGCGCGTGTGTGCGCATGTGTGTATGTGTGTGTGTGTGTGTCTATAAAGAAGAGTGTGAGTATGTATCCAACAGTGTCTTGTTAAATGGCATGGTTTTTGCATTGTTTTTGTGCTTGCAAAAGCATCCAAGGCTAGTAGTCCTCCAACCTCTTGCCACCCACCCACAGGGCCTGCTGATGTCATCTACTATAACATCATATGCAGTCCTATTAAGCTCAGACATATTGCAAAGCCACAAAAAGCAATGGCGGAAAGAGAAAAAACTCAGTTGTACTTTCGTACCTTGCTCAAATGTACCTTGCATTCTCGTATAATAATGAGCCAAAATTCACTGAATAAAGAAAGGACAAGACTTTATTCACATCACAGAGTAGAAAACTTTCATACATTTGAGCAAGGTATGAAAATACAACTGAGTTTTTTCTGTTTCCTCTGTTGCTTTTTGTGGCTTTGCAACAGTTTTGCTTTAATTTCAGATATGTGCCGTGGCATGTGCATTAAGTGTTATGTTCTGCAGTCTGTGAATTTAGATAGGTAGGGGTTCTAATCTCACTGCAGTCAACTTAGTGTGTGTGTGTGTACATCTGTCTCCATGAAGAAGAGTGGGAGTGTGTGTCCAACACTTTCTTGCCAAATGGCATAGTTTTGCAGTGTCTTTGTGCTTGTAGAATCTTCCATTTGTAGCAGTCCTGTAAACTCTTGTCCCCTACAGGGCCTGCTGATGTTATCTACTATAAAATCACCTGCAGTCCTGTTAAAGTCAGACTTGTGATGTGGTATGTGCATTAAATACTGTGTGTTTTATTCTGCAAATTTAGATAGGGGTTCTAATCTCATTGCAGTCATCCGGGTGTGTGCATCTCTCTGAAGAATGGGTATGTATCCAACACTTCCTTGAAAAATAACATAGCTTTGGATTGTTTTTGTGCTTACAAAATCCTCTATTTGTGGCAGCTCTGCAACCTCTTGTCTCCCACAGGGCCCTCAGATACCATCTACTATAAGATCACCTGCAGTCCTGTTCAGGTAAGACTTGTACTGTGGTGTGTGTGTTAAGTACTGTGTTCTCTAATCTGTAAACTTAGGTAGAGATTCTAATTTCACTGCAGTCAACTTGGTGTGTGTGTGTGAGCTATTGGTGGATAGTATACAGAGCATTTAACAGCAGCTTATGGGACACTGTCTTTATGTCTTCAACAGACACTGCTGATTTCATCAGCTATATCAGATTATTGGATATATATTCATCACAATAGGCTATGGGCACACACTGGCCTGGCAGCCAGATAGATGTCACCTCAGGCAATATAAGATAAACAACAGTGACATTCCTTTTATTGTATGCACAAACATCATGACATCTCTTTGCCATTGTGATGGACAGGTGAAACAGAAGATCACACAGGAGTCACCCTGGACTACGATTTTTGTGGATGATATTATGATCTGTACTGACAGTAGATAATATGTTTAGGAGTCCCTGGAGAGGTGGATATATGCTATACAGAGGAGAGTAATGAATGGCATAAGGACTAAGACAGAATATATGTGTGTGAACAACAGAGGGAAGATAGAGAAATGGTGGGACTGCAGGAAGTACAGTTGGTGAAGGTGTATGATGTTAAATACTTAGGAGGAAAAGTTCAGAGTAACAGTGAGTGTGAAAGGGAGGTGAAGACAACAATGCATGCAGGCTGAAGTGGGTGTCGAAGAGTGTCAGGAGTGATTTGTGACAGACGGGTACCAATAACACTGAAAGGGAAGGTCTACAAAACTGTAGTGAGAAAAGTTATGTTATATGGTTTGGAGATGGTGGCACTGACAAAACTACAGGAATCATAACAAGAGCTAGCAGAGTTCCAGATGTTAAGATTTGCATTGGGTGTATTGAGGATGGACAGTATTAGTAATCGGTATAGTAGAGTGTCAGCTCAGGTCATACGTTTGGAAGATAAGGCTAGAGAGGTGAGAATGCATTGCTTTGGGCATGTGCTTAGGAGGGATGATGGGTATATTTGGAGATAGATGCTAAGAATGGAGCTGGCAGGTAAGAGGAAAAGAGGAAGGCCTAAGATAATGTTCATGGATGTGGTGACTGAGGACATGCAGGTGGTTGGTGTAACAGAACAAGTGCAGAGGAAAGCAGGAAATGGAAGCAGATGATGTGCTGAGGTGACCCATGATGGTAACAGCCAAAATAATAAGAAGATTAGAATGACATCTGTTTTTGGTGAAACCCTGCCTGTACACTTGTGGCAGGAGTGTATAGTGGGAGTATCTATTTGAAGGTTTGTGTTTTTGCACCCAGTGTGAGCTTTAAAACTGTTTCCTTGTATTACCTGCTCTGTTCTGCCTAATCACTTTGCTCTCATACATATTGAAATGCCAATACATTTCCCATACAATCAGCTGCTGCTATGTATCAGAGCAGATCGTCAACACCTCTATCTAGATGTCATACCTTCTGTTACATAACAAGCAGCAATTAAACCACTTACCGATCAATTACAGAACTATAGATCCACTTTATGAAGGACCGCCTAATGTATACCCCATAGGGTACTCCCCTGAAAATACCACTCATATCACATATACCTCTCCTTTTTCCATTCTCTATTTAGATACCAGGTTCAAACCTCCTATCCTCACCAATCAGTTTCCCCTGCAAGCCTAGTTGACATGATTTTTTTATACTCAATGCATATAATGCCTCACCTGGATAATTATAGGAGGACAAACTCACTTGCACAAACATAACTGGATTTTGCAAACTGAAATGCCATGGAAGAAATAGTGCACCACCCTACAAGGGTCTGTAATATGTCAGACCTGTTCCTCAAAAATATGAGTGAACAATGTAATGGCACATGTGTAGTGCCTGCAGTGTTAATCAAACCATTAAACTGTATGTGAAGAATTTGGAATACCCAATGAACTCCATAAAGGAGGACTCAGGTTCAAAAACATCATCCAACTTAACTAAACCCTCCTAAGGGATGGTATATTCAACTTCCAGGTTCGGGTTTTCACAAAGGACATTAACAGCTGTAGTAAGTTACACCCTGATGCCCTGTCTACGCATCTACACAAATGTGTACACACAGCCATGCCTGCTATGCTCAAAGAGAGATCCACCATGAAATATAGTCCATACTGGTGGATGTCTATCACTACTATATTCTACAGTAAGTAAAAGAAGCTGCTGTTTACAAATACAACATGTACAAAACAGTCCTGAAAGGCCACTCAATGAAACACCTTGAAAAAGCCTCATATAAAAACTATGCTGATAATTTATGACACATATCCAGGGACAACCATAAACCTATGTTCATTTACATCTGCAAACTGATGTATATCACTCAGATGTATTTTGAACCAATTTTGGATGGTATTGCACACACTGCCTCACTGTAAATTCCAAACCTGCTAGCAGACATAGGTGGCTGTAAAGTGTCCACCCTCACAACACCAAGTTCCTACATGTGTGCATCACCTCTACATTGTGGTATATACAAAGAACAAGTTATCACTGCTCTCCCAAAACTAGGAGCACAGTCTCCATGAGACCAGATGACATTCCAGGCTGTGCATATTCTTCATGTACTGCAACAGTGAACAACTCTACTAGGCACCATATTTAACCACAGTCTGAGTACTGCAGTTGCACGGCCGGTCTTAGGCATAGGCGAGCTAGGCGACCGCCTAGGGCACCATACAGGCCGGCCTTGCAAAGGGCGCATTGTATATAGTTATTTTAATTCTAAAGTTTGCTCTCTTTTTGGCGCTGGAACCAGAGGGCGGAGGGTGGGGGAGGGGAGGCGCGGCAAGCAACCTCCCACTTAGAGCTGCAGGTTAGCCAGGAGGTTTTAAAAAAAAAATCTGTAGTTTGTTGTGCGACTCTTCCTTAAGGAGAAACGTGCATGCGTCACAACGCCAACGTCATCATGCATTCTGCAGTTCCGCACAGAGTTTAAGCCAGGCCAGCCGTTCAAGAGAAAAGTTATGTCTCTGCGTGTTTTCGTTTGGATTATAAAATTAAAGATGGTAAGTGTATGTTTCTATGTGTAATTTAAACTGTTCATTTCTGTAGGAGAGAGAATGTGTGTGGGTATGTGTATGGAATTTAAACTCGCTGTTTTGTTTGTGTTAGATATGAAGTGTGTGTGTTACTGTGTGAAAGTAGGTGTGTGTATGTATGTATGGAATTTAATCTAGCCGTTCGTTCTTTTGGAAGAAAGTCTTTGTTGCTGTGCAAGAGAGTAGGTGTGTGTACGTCTGTGTGTGTTGCTTTGTGAGAGAGTTATATGCATGTGCTGCTGTGGTAGATGTGTGTGTGTGTGTGTGTGTGTGTGTGTGTGTGTGTGTGTGTGTGTGTGTGTGTGTGTGTGTGTGTGTGTGTGTATTTTTGGGAAGGCACACCAGGTATGTAGAATGTTTTTCTTCAGTACAAATGTTGCATATTCATTAAACAATTTTCCACTGAATATGGTGGAACTGTGAATGGTCAACATGTTCAGTTATACAGCTGATACACACACATGTATCTTGGCAAGTTAGCAAGAACAGGCAAAAATGAGACATTTAAAAAAAAATCTGTGGGATCTATGAGAAAGATGACACAGAAGACTAGTCCCTATATCTTTCTAACACATCTTGTGAATCTATAACTTATTTCAAAAGATCAGATAATTGATCCAAGTTCTGCAGCCACTGCTAAGTTTTGCCAGCTATTTTACTTCTTACAATAAAATATATTTTTGTTTCATTTTACATGTTAACATGAAAACAGCCAGTCATGATTTGGATAGCCATTTTGTACAGATGAGCAGTATCAGAATTTAAATGGCTAGAAAAATATACATTACAGCTAACTTATTAAAAGAACAAAATCCTTGCTACTTTGGTTAATCTAAAATATATTAATAATGTAAACATATTTACAAGTAAAATATGCTCCATTTCCCCATCACCATTTTATATAACAGTTACAGATTCTTTTTTTTTAATCAGCTCATATCAGAATACCCATGGTGATTTACTGCCAGTGAGAAAATGAGAGCAGCTATTCTAAATGGTAAACAGTAAAACATCATGATAATCGAGTAGCATAAATAATCCTTTGCACAGTTGTATTTGGTAGGTCAGTGACAATGACAGTCGTATGGTTATCGTTTATATTACTGGGTAAAACTGGTCCCTGGCAGTAAACCATATTGTTGCCAGGGTAAGAACCACCTGTAGGGTAGAAAGAAGGCTGACATGGATAAATCTGCTCAGGAGCATCATTGTTTCCCCCGTATGGTGGGTATAGGCTCCAGTATGAAGGGGGAGGTCCATCTTCAGCCACTCCTGGTTCTATACTGTTAGAAAGCTGTTGAGGTTCTGTAGGGTTCATGTTTCCCTCAGAAGGACTGAACTTTCAGTCTTCAGTCTCTGGAAGCATTCTAAACAACCTTTGGTCTTCAGTAATGCAGGGCTAATAAACTCTGTACATTGAATGCAAAGCTGGGTATTCTAATGAGACAGTGACCAATTTGATATATACTTCCTTATTGCTGCTGCAGTCACTGCAGAAGATAGCTAAGACAACCAGTTACATTAACATAAAGAAACACACAGTTATCAAACACTGCTCTGGACTTCTGACCTTAAACACAAATACTTATGTGATGAAAGGGAAACAGTATGTCTTATTGGCAATCAGTTATCATTGTATCAACAGTTCACTTATGTAAACAGTGATCAGTCTTGTCTGTGGCATCTTTTTAATGTCTGCTTCATTAATATCGGAGTATCCCAGCTCCTCTTTCCTTGTGACCAACAATTCTACTGTAATACTAGATCTCTCTTTGGATTCTGCTTATCTCCCTTATATCCTCTTCCACTTAATGAGCTTGGATGAAATATTCAGCTGAAAGTAAACTATCTGCAAGTTATTCAGTTTTATGGTGGACAGGGAAGTGCAATGGATCACAAGGCAGAAGAAGATCTTGCATGGATGTGACTAAGTCATGCAAGACCCTTTTTTTCATATTTTATTGCTATTCAGCCCCGTGGTTTATTCAGGGTCTATATCAGTTCATCGAAATGACTGAAGTTCGAACACCATATGTTCGAACTTCAAACCACGAACTGCAAAAACATCAAAGTCTTAAAACAGCGATTTTTTTTTTTCCCAGGGAAAAAAATTGCTGTTCCAAGAAACACACACGCAATACAAACACACCAAAACAACATCAATCCACACACACACACACACACACACACACACACACACACACACACACACACACACACACACACACACACACACACACACACACTCTCAAAATCCTACATCTAACCCTAGACTAAACTGTAAATACACTACTACCTATCCACTTACCTTAACCCAAACCCTAACCCTAAGGTCTGTCATTATCTCACACTCGCTTGACCCGTGCCATAACCCTAACTCACCTATCCCACCCTAACCCTAAAGTCTTTCACTATCGCACACCCACTTCACCCGTGCCCTAAACCTAACTAACCTAACCTGCTCCCTAACCCTAACATCCACACAATCGCACACTTACCTGAACCCCAGTCACTGAATTTGTAGATGAAGCATTGAGGTGTAAAGTTGTTTGCCAGTAGCAACCTCTTCATTAGTTACAGATTTCTTTTAATGTGGAATTATTCCAATGATTTTACTTCTGTAGAGATTGTGTATCGAGTGATATTGGTAGATTGTCATGACAGAAGTCTGGGTTGCCTTTTATGGTTGAAATTTTCTGAAATGGGTAATTTTGTCATTGGATAATACTTTGTTTCATTGCGTATTAAAATGTTTTACACTACAATTTTTTAAAAACATTCTAACAAATGGGGCTGTATTATACAATGGGCTGTATTATACAAGGAATATAATTTAATACAATCAGGAAGGTGAATAAAAGAACAAATTCATGTATGCATTGCCCTAAAATGTGTGCAAGGAGTCTATTTTGAAAACGACCCAAAAGTAAACCTAATCCGCCACTGGCCAGATGCATTTCCTATGAATGTTGGTTTTCATGCCCTTTCAAGGGCAGAGAAGTTTACTGCTTATGCTAAGTCTATCTGTGTTTGTGCTGTTCTAGTTTAAGCTACTGTACACAGGGAGGAGAGAGGTTGCTATTCTACTTTCACTGAGCTGTAAGGCTTGCTCGCCTACCCATAGTAAATTAAACCATTTAGATTAACTTGAGCATCCTTTTGAAAGAAGGCACATGGGCTAGTATTTTTTGAGGACATGACTTTTACAGTAAAATGTGTGAAGGAGCAACAGATAAAGCAGGCTTATTAAAAAAAATCCACTTTCCTTCACTTGCAGTTTAACTATATTACAAGGTATCTTCTTCCTGTGCATTTAAGTAATTGAAGGAAATCGAGTGGCTTTCTTGGGGAGTGACCTTCATGTGAGTGTGGCTTATAGGGGTGTTTCAGGAGTATGGTGTGGGTGGGGCTTAAGGGGCACTGGAGTACTACTTTGCCTAGGGTGCCATTTCAGCTAAGGCTGGCCCTGTGCTGTTGTCCACACTGAATGGAAAACATTGACCATTCCCCACCTACACAATGGAGGATAGGCAAGACACTATTGGAATTATAGTCCCATAACTGTATTCAACCTTTGCTGTAAGGCAATGGAAACAATCTGCATGTGTCTCAGACAAGAGGACATAGGTGACCTCCAAACAGTAGGTCTGTTCCAGTTAGGTGTTCTCAAAGGTAGCTTGTGTCGGCAAAACCTGTGGAAAATCAAGACTATGAGCAGAGACATACACAAAGCTATACAGTCATCCTATCATGACTTGGCCAAGCCCTTCAACACAAGCCAACATTTGGTCAATACAAGAAACTAACCAAAGTGAATATCCCACCATGTGTAATCAGGAGGGTTGAAAATGGGATCACAGATCAAAAACACTCAAAGTGGGAGACCTCACCTCAAGCAGCAGACCTGTCACCTGTGTGGTAACAGATGGGTCAGTGCTGTCTGCCATCTTGTTCACCATATACATATCAAAAGGCCAAAAAAAAAAACCATAGGATGTGTGGCAAAATATCTTTGTGCCACTAATGACTGCTGGCAAGGCTATGTGTGTTACAACTGCACAAACATGCATCACCATACCCTGGGTTAATAAATCTTCTTGGTTATTAAAAAATAACCCAGAGTACAATATTCCCAAATTTTGCATCAATATACCTTGGAACACATGTCGACTGCAAACTGTGTGTACTTTGGGGAGGAAGGCATTCGACGTCTTGCGTCTGATTAACAAAGGCATTACATCGAGAACAATTAATGTTATCAGCCCCCTATAGTCATCGATCATCAGACCTATTAACGACTATAATTCTCCCTTTAAAATGTATTGTCCCAGACACCAGCAGCAAGATGACAGACCTCGGATATCTCTCAGCAATAAAACATCAGAGGGTCTCTGTCATTTGTCTTCTTTGGGCAGAATGAAGTAGCTGTCACTGTACGCTGTATCATATATATAGCTTTGAAGCAGAATATGTATGCATTACATGGCTGTCTTTGGCCCAAATGGGATGGATATGCTGCACATAATTGGATTAACATGCTGCACATCCTTATGTCATATGGGACCACAGTCACTTGTTCCAGGGACCTCAATGTACAGTACAACATACATAGAACATGCTGGAGAGACACATGGTTGTCAGTCCTCTGCATTAGGCTTACAATCCATGTCAAGCAGAGCACATCCATTATCCTGTTTAAGCACAGGCTGACTGACTTGATTTAAAAATGTTATCTGCCATGGATCACTGCTGATTCTATCCTGAACATGCATGGTGGTAATTTCTGTAAGAATCTTGGCAATGCATTATATATGCCATTGCATATTATATTGTGATGTATAAGCTATACTTCGAAACACCATCAGACCAATAACCTTGTCACAGCCTATGAACCTGGGAACATATGGTTATGTGCATGAAAAAAACAAAACATCATACTTTATTACTGTTCTGATGAAATTTGTCTGCAGTGCTTACATACAATCCAGAACTCGGAATCTGATGGGTTGCCTTTGGATGTGCACACGTAAGTTAGCACTAAACAAGCCTTAAAGAGAAAGTTAGATATATTAATGAGACATGTTTCATTGAATGACTTCACAAGCTTTACAAAAGCATCAGCTAGAAAGCAGAGGAATTATTATGCTTGCAACTGTCTAACTGCCAAATTACACTATAACTGACAGGTACAATTATCAGGCCAACAGCACAAATGGAGATATAAAATACATATTAATGTAGGTAGTCATCCTGTGTATCAGACATATAGCTTTAGCATCCCTGAAGCCAAAAAGATAGACAACAGGGATGTGGCACAGTCATAACTTGCACAGAGTGGTTTGTGGGGATGCAGGAGGTCTAGGCTGACACAATAGGTTAGTGAGTGTATGTGTGAGAGTCAGTATGGGCATCAGTCAAAATGGAACATGTAAATGTAAAGTATGTCAGTAGGTGCTCTCACTGTGACATTAGTGTGTGTGTGTGTGTGTGTGTGTGTGTGTGTGTGTGTGTGTGTGTGTGTGTGTGTGTGTGTGTGGTGTGTGTGTGTGCATGGTGTGTGTGTGTGTGTGTGTGTGTGTGTGTGTGTGTGTGTGCATGAACACAGCCAAGCTTAGTGCTCGCCCTACGTGTCTGTATGTTGGACAGCTGTGAGCCATGCATGGTAGAGAAGACAGTTCAATGTCTTCATCCCCAACCACAAGAGCTGTCTCTGCCAGGAGTTGCACTGGCACTGCCACACCCAAGGTCAGATGGTGTGCTACTACCCAAGAGTGACTGATGTCTGCTGGGTGTGCTGTCTTCACGAGAACACCAGGACCACAACCCCATGGCCTGCTATGTCTGAGTGTTGATAGTACACTCTCTGATGGAATATTGGATGTACTGTCACTGTAGGAGGCTGATCGTGCATGGCCTCATTGGCTCTCAGCAGATGTAGTTGCTGACCTACAACCACAATGTTGACAATCCCCTCCCAGGAGATATTCCATGAAAGACAATGTGCATTCCATGACAGATACTATGGGCTCTCTCATGGACACATCCTCTTCATACGTGTCATTGAACTGATCCAGTGCATCATCAACATGGTGGAGGCAATCATGGATGTCAGATTTTGCTGCATCTAGAACCCTGAGCATTCTTCTGGAGTGATGTTCTGAAATGTGCCTGTGCTCCATTATGGCCCTAAACATACGTCGAGTGACACATAAAGAGACACCTGCACCAGATAGTGGAGGGACTGCAGGCTTCTGACGAGCATCCCTATCAATCTGCCTGTGTGGCACCTCACCAATAGTTTGGCTACACACATTGTCAACAGACACTGAAGCCATGGTAACCACACTTCCTTGTTCTGTGCCCTTGCCCTCCAACTGTCCAATATCTGTGGCCTCAATGGACTTGGTATGCATAACCATCCTGGCTGTAAATGGAGATCCTGAGTGTGTGCTGCATGTCAGTTTCTGTGTCAGATTCAGCCTCTGCAACCTCCGACTGTGTCTTACTTTGACCAGCATCATCATCAGACTGCAATGAGACACTGACATCAGTTGGCACAGGGCCACAGAACTACTTCTGTGTTCACCTGTGATAAAAAGAAAAACAGGATGACATTAATACCTGCACTACTATGCTACAATACCAGTTAAGCAATTTACACTGATGTCACTATTACAGACATTTAAACCTGTCAACCACTTACAGAAATAAGTGTGGACAAAGACATAAATAGGGGGTGCACAAAGACTCAAGAGTAGGGACAAATGTGACATAATATGCTCCTACTAACCTATATACTTGATGAAATAGCAGGCTTTCCTTCACCATGACATATCTGAATGGTATGTAGTTTAAATGTGAAATCTGTGTCATATTATTTAATGTTTGCAATTATTAATGACTTGTCAGTAATCTGCCACTCAGTTGCTATGATCTTAAATACAGGCCAGAAAGATGATTACAAAATCTTGACATTCAGCAAAAATCTGTGCAGTGGACAGGTATGCAGACAGTACTGCAATACAAACAGCACTCCTGAGAGGGCAGTATAGCAATATATATATATATATATATATATATATATATATATATATATACAGAACAGGCAAATAATTATTCTACATTGCCCGGTGAATTCCTGACAGTCCTGTGAAAAGTAAGGGAAGACATAATGGCAACAGCACCACACATTTTACAGTACAACACGGGGTAAATACTTTTACTCATCTATATGTATGATCAAATTAATTTTATCAGGAATGTTGCTGACAACCATAAAATACACATAAAACTACAGCTATCTGAAATACCCCCAACCAACACACATACAGGTGGATACAACTATATACACTTATGACAAAATGCAGCGCTGTTTTAATGATGATGTAATAAAACATAACTGGCAGCTCCATATGTGATGCAGGAGTGGCACCCACATCCAGAACATATTGGATCAAGGATTACTAGTATCTGTCCTGTGTGGAGATGTGTGCCAGGAATCCCTCTATGGCAGTTACAGGACCTGAACACTGCAGCTATCTTAATTAGACCCCACCAAAAAAGCAACCTGCGACACATTAAAATTTATACAGTACTACAGAATGACTGCAACCTTATTATACTGATGATCTTACACAGCCTACCTAGATTTTCCTCTTGAGTTACAGGAGTGCCACCCACGTGTATGACACGCTGGCTGTTGGACTGCTGGGAGCTTTCCTGAGTGGCAATATTTGCCAATAATTCTTTGGTGGCAATGAGGGTTTTTCCTGCCTTCAGGCCCACCACCGGTGACCAAATGATCATCTGCCTCTTCAGCTGCATGCCTTCTGGCTACATGGATCATATCAGTAGCTCTGTGATGCACCTGCTCATAAGTGCAACTCTGTCAGCCCACCCTGTTGATAATTTGGACAAGGTTATCCCAGAGTTCTGCAAATTCAGCCATTTTTGCCCACCCTCTTGGCAGCAGGACATCATGGTGTTGTCTGAGCACATCTGTAAGCAGCTAATTTTTGGCCTCAGAGAATGGAGTCCTACATCTAGGGGCCATATCATTTACTGAAAGACAACATAATGATACCACATATAATGAACACATAAGTATAAATTGTTGTACAGATAATGCATTAGATTAAACTGTAAAGATTCAAAAGTGGGCAGTAAATAGCAAGGATGTTTACAAAACTAAGAGAGTAACAAGAGCACTATATTCTTGATTGTGCCTTAACAGATACTGAACTATTTCCCCAACCCAACATAACAGTCCACTCTGGTTTGTGCCATAGCAGGACATAAACCCCCCCCCCCCCCAAAAAAAAAAAAAACAACACTACATAACAAGGTCAGGAATAATGTTGTTAAGCAAACAATGGGGAAATGTTAAAAATACTATGAAAGGATCTATCCATGGAAAGCATTATACTTTATGCCTACACTACATCCTCTGTACCTCTCACATTGCTGGTAAAGAAGGCCATGTAATAAGTATGTTTCTAACAAATGCATACCAATCTACTTTACGTTTATTGTTATCTACATTCCAGCCTATACATGATTTAGGTTACAGGATGCATACATACCTAGTGGAGTGCCATACTCCTCTCTTGAAATATAATGAATCAAAAGAAATGTGTATCTGAGTTACAATTATGTACTAACTCTCATCCACATTAGTTTACCCAGCTACTCATTTTCCTTTTTGTAATGGAGTACATCAATAACTGATTGCATGTGTCCTACTCTGTGCTTCAGAGATGCTAATTACAGCAAACACAGCTGAATTGCATGCTAATCAACCAATCCTGTGGAGCTAGTCAACAAGATATAAAAGCAGTAATGCTGTCTCCATTTTCTTTTTTTTTTGTTGACTGAGAAAGTACTGGAGTACAGATACAAAGTAGGCACAAAGGGATTGTTATTAGCTGCTTTTTTGAATACATCTGTCTGTAATACAGACTGAAGACATTGCTGCTTCTAGCAATAGCCATACACAGAGAAGGTGAAAAGTTTGCAGGACACATAGACACTGAAGGAACTGAATGCCCTCTCTCAGCATTGACTAAGAGACAGAGACGAATGTAGGAAACCATTCCAGTAGAAAGTAAGGCATGTGTTTAAATGTGATTCCTAGTCACAGGGACATTTCACAGAGTAGCAGGGGGCATGCTTGGTGTGTTACAGGAATCACCTTCCACGATCTTCCAAACATCACTTCATGGTATGCTACAACTTAGCAAATTTAGACAGTTTTGAGTATATTTTCAGAAGAATGCTACAACTGTAAAATGTATTGTATTAGCCTAAATTAATGTGCGCCTTACATTGGAGACATGTACATATGACAACATGAAATGGCGAACAGGATAGGATCTACATTAACCATGAGGTGCAAAACTCAAACTGCCAAATCATATTTAACGGCATGTGTATCATCTGCCACATGTGCACTGGTGAACCTGCCAGTTAACCTAAATCCCATATGTGCCCCATCTGTCACCTGCTCCAGGTGTGTGCTATAGGGATCTCACAGGCTAACAAGTGCTGGATGCCTTTGCTCCCCACCCACAAAATGACAGTCAGTGCTTGTTTATGCCAGCCAACATGGCTGTACTTATTTGCCAACTTCATAACATATTCCCAGTTAATATGCTTCAACATTGTAAAGGCAATAATGTAGAACTGTTTTAACACATGCTCTGTACCACAGTACTGGTCAGATGATTACTGATTAATTCAGGAACACAGCATGTTAGGACAGTGTTGTATATTTGAAAACAAGAATCAGAACATCCTATGTAAGGAGTATGTGCAGTATTTTCCAAGTTTAACATTTAACTAAGTGCACATCTAACGTACAATTTCAATATATATGCACATTCCCTTTTGAAGTTGCTTGTGTGCTGAATGAGTGTTACTGCTTGCTGCAGTGGTGTATGTGAGAACAACAGCTTTATGGCGCCTATGCATTTCACTGAATCTACACTGCATGTTGATCTGGATTGCACTCGTATGTAGGCATATTCATTGTGTACTAACTTGGACTGTATATATAATAACATGATTTCTTTTTCTGCATGTTATCACTTTTTTTCTAACATTTTGATCATGTATGAGCCTTACAATGAATACAAATGCAGCCACACCTTATGTAACTTCTCATGTGGTGGCAGAAGTTAAGTGTCATCTTAAGTTTACATGGTCCTGGGTTTGAATGCAGATATTACAAGCTTGTTTTTTGTAATGTATCCTTGTAATAGCTAGCAATGCAATGCATTCTAGACACTTATATCTTCATTCTTGTTGTGGGAACAACTGTGAGTGTAGGACTGCCATAGCTAAGGTCCAGGGTTCTAATACCACAGAATTCTATCCTTTGTAATGGTGTTCCACTTCACATGATAAATTATAGTAGTTGACCTAGTATTTCCTCTGTCATGATTCTCCTGAGGGATGAGACAGTCAGTTGTAAATATTTGTATTAATATCTCTATTATTTCACATATTGTGCTTATTTAACTTTGCACAAACATGTTGCCTGTGTTTGCACGATGCTAAGCAGTGTGCACCATTTTTTAATGTTGCATATTGCAACGTTCTGCATTCTCAGTATCTGTTATAACTGTAATTGGTAGGAAAACACATTATACATTGGTGTTCATCTGCATTACACATGACTGGCATTTAGTGTGAAGTTTTGAGATTCCCTTCTCAAAGGTGGGGTGTGTTCAGGAGTCCAAAGCAGGGGTGGCTCGTGCTATAGGACTGCAGGACTACAGCCCTCCCATCTAGAATCAAAAGGAAAAAAAACATAAAATTTAAAAAAAAAAAAAATTTATTTTTACGAATCTCAATTAAAAAAATATATATATATATTTTTGCAAGACCCAGAACTTCCATGCACACACTCAGACTGCCCCACAGATGCCCAGGAATCTGTGCGAACTCAGACTGTCTGAGTCAGCAGTCCGGATACAGGGAAGGCATTTTCTGCCCTGCAGATGCCCAGAAATCTGTGCAGTCGACAACTGCACAGAACAGAGGAGCTACGGACTGCTTCATCCACAGACAGGACCAATCAAGAGAGAGGTGAAGTGAGTTTAAGCTCTTGCAGGGAAGCATTGGATTTGAGCACAGGTTTGGAGTTTTGCTGCTTAATGGATTCGAGCGCAGGTTTGGAGTTTAAGGGATGTGTGGATTCTGGGTCTGGACACATTTACAGGTAGGGTGTGTGTGTGTGTGTGTGTGTGTGTGTGTGTGAAATGCCCTAGTTAACACATAGTGGTGGGTAGAGATATGCAGGCTTGAACCCTGTACCTTGGATGCAGGTGGCAAGGACCTGAATTCCCTACCCACCACTATTTGTAAAAATTGCAGATTTTTGCCTCATATTTGTTCTGTTCCTCATAAAATCTGTGGTTTCTGTATCTTCATTTTTCCTTGCAAAGGTCTGTAGTGCAGTGGTGCACTGGTAGCATTGTTGCCTGACAGCTACAGGTTTTCTGGTTTGATTCTTGGCTGGAGTGCCTTCTGTGTGTAGTCTTACAAAGATGTGTCTGGAGTGTTTCTCTCTGCTCTGCTGAAAATTGGCTTTATTTTGTTCCATGTCAGACTAGTTTCCTGGTTAACAAATGTTTAAAAATAACAGGGATTTGAATTTCAAACTTCATATTCTTCAGAAAGTACACAGTAACACAACACCTTTTATTCTAGCAATTGTCTAAGTTTATAACATGGATATTTGAAATTTGCCCATATTTGTGGGACTGTATTGCTCTGAGAGTGTTGATGGAGAAGTACAGAGTAGGTCAGAAGACGTTGCATTGTGTCTTTGTGGATTTAGAGAAAGCATATGACAAGGTGCCTGGAGAGGAGTTGTGGTATTGCATGAGGAAGTCGGGAGTGTCAGAGAAGTATATAAGAGTGGTACAGGATATGTACGAGGGCAGTGTGACAGTGGTGAGGTCTGCGGTGGGAGTGATGGATGCATTTAAGGTGGAGGTGGGATTACATCAAGGATCAGCTCTGAGCCCCTTCTTATTTGCAATGGTGATGAACAGGTTGACAGACGAGATCAGACAGGAGTCCCCGTGGACTATGATGTTTGCAGATGACATTGTGATCTGTAGTGAGAGTAGGGAAGAGGTGAAGGAGACCCCGGAGAAGTGGAGATATGCTCTAGAGAGAGGAGGAATGAAGGTCAGCAGGACTAAGACAGAATATATGTGTGTGAATGAGAGGGAGGATAGAGGAATGGTGAGGATGCAGGCAGTAGAGGTGGCGAAGGTGGATGAGTTTAAGTTCTTGGGATCAACAGTTCAGAGTAATGGTGAGTGTGGAAGAGAGGTGAAGAAGAGAGTACAGGCAGGATGGAGTGGGTGGAGAAGAGTGTCAGGAGTGATTTGTGACAGACGAGTACCAGTAAGAGTGAAAGGGAAGGTCTACAAGAGGGTAGTGAGACCAGCTATGTTATATGGGTTGGAGACAGTGGCATTGACAAAAAGGCAGGAGTCAGAGCTTGACATGACAGTGTTGAAGATGTTAAGATTTGCACTGGGTGTGACGAGGATGGACAGGATTAGTAATAAATATATTAGAGGGTCAGCCCAGGTTGGAAGGTTTGGAGACAAAGTCAGAGAGGCAAGATTACATTGGTTTGGACATGTGCTGAGGAGGGATGCAGAGTATATTGGGAAAAAGATGCTAAGGATAAAGCTGCCAGGTAAAAGGAAAAGAGGGAGGCCTAAGATAAGGTTTATGGATGTGGTGAGAGAAGACATGCAGGTGGTTGGTGTGACAGAGCAAGATGCAGAGGACAGGAAGAAATGGAAACAGTTGATCTGCTGTGGCAACCCCTAACAGGAGCAGCCGAAAGAAGAAGAAGAAGAAGATTCCCCCATTATTGACTTCATTCAGGTATTTTATGCTAAGGTTGAGAGCTATGGTGAGAAATGAATTCACTGAATGTTTGGGGCTGTATTCCTCCCATTACTGGCTTTGTCCACATGTTTTTTTGCTAAGAGGTTGAGAGCTATAGTGAGAACTGAATTCACTGAATATGTTTGGCAGCTGTATTCCCACATTATTGACTTTTTTCAGGTGTTTTTTGCTAAGAGGTTGACAGCTATGGTGAGAACTGAATTCACTAAATGGTAGCCATTTAAGTTTTTGTCTTCCTCTGTTTCACAAAACAGTGATCTGGCATAGTGGCATGTTTCTCTGACTGTTTTGCACAGGGTCCCCTGGGTTCAAGACGTGGCAGTGAAATGTATGGTGGTAACACAGCATTTTATTCTAGCAATTTTCTAACATTATACAAGCAATGTTTAAAATGTGTCCCTGGTTTTTGGGCTTTTGCACCCCCCCCCCGAATAAATTTTGGCTTTTTCCAGATTTTTGTGTTGCAAAGTTCAGAGATACAGCTGAGTGTCGAGTAGATTTTACAAGGAGCTGAGAGCTTCAGGGGAACAAAAGTTTAGTGCTGCTTATGCTACATCTGCTTGCATTGTTAATAGCACAACAGGAAGTGTACTTGCTTTTGATGCAGAAGGCTGTGGGTTCTACTCCCACAATAGACAGATGCATTGCTGATACTGTACTGTGTTGTAAAGGGGATGGATGCTGCAGTCCTTTTTGGCAAAGATACCTAGTAACTATGAAGCTGTTATCAGTTTGCCATCCATTCCCTATTGCATTATTACTAGCTTATCATTTTTTTAATGCATGCAACATAGGCAATTTATTCTTCAAGGGCAACAGGCACTTTATTTGTAGATGAAACAATGACATATAAAGTTGTTTGCTAGCAGCAACCTCTTTATTAGTTACAGATTTCTTTAAATTGGATTTTACTACTTCAGAGATTGTGCATATTTACTGATACTGGTGGACTGTAGAAGGTTGAGTAGACTTTTTATGATGGAAATGTTCTGAATTGGGCAGTTTTGTCATTGGTGCATGCATTTTGTTTCATTGTTTACTGGAAAAATGTTCAAAACAATAAATGTAAAATGCCTTCGAACAACTGTACTGTATTGTACAAGGAATATAATGTAATACAATCAGGAAGGTGTATCAAAGAGCATGTGTATGTTTTGTGTTCAAGGGCCTATGATTTTGAAAACAGCCCAAAGTTAATCTTTATCTGCCACTGGCAAAATGTATTTTCTTTGAATGTGGATTTCAATGCTGTTTCAATGCATGTGAGTTTCAAGGGCAGAGAAGTTTTAATGCTAAGTCTATTTTCATTGTGAGACTGCATTGCTTTGTTTAACAGATATCTATTAGGGTTTATGCTGTAAAATGCAAAATAAAACTTTCAAATGAAATCTAAATCATTGTAGAAGTAAACCAGTATGCACATTACAGTATTTATGGTAAATGGGGCAAAATAACCAAGGAATGGGCCATTGGAATGGCTGCAGGGGGGAGGCTCCATTCGACCATGATTTTGTGAGGGGAGGGTAGCAAACTCAGACAGCCCTGGTTGAACTATACCTCTCAGTTGTCCATATTTTTGCAGAATGAATAGATATTTGCTTCTTATTTTTGGTTTGTTCCTCATAAAATTTGTGGTTTTCTAGCAAATCATTTAGGAATGAAGTCACTAAATGACAGACATTGAGTTTCAGACGTCATAACCTTCAGAAAAATGTATGCTAAAGCAAGACCTGTTATTCTATCAACTGTCTTAAGTTTATATAAGAGCAATTTTTAATGGTGTTTGTATGTTCCCCCAATATATTTGGCCTTGTCCAGATTTCCTGCATTAAGAGGTTGAGAGGTATGTGCAAATCGCTTTGTAGAATTAGGAATATCCAAACCTCTCAATTGTCCCCAATTTTGGCTCAAAATGTTGCTCTCCCCTAATAATCCCACCTCAAAAATGGCAATTTTGCAAGAAAACGTGGAGGGTTTACCATTATATATAACTGTAATGATCAGAGTTATAGATTACTTTTATTTCAGAAATGCATGTAGATGCTCTTATTTTGTTAGCTACTCAAGTTAACTTTTAATATTAAAAAGGTGTCCCTTCTTTGACAGGTTCCCAGCTGTATTGTGTGGCAACTTTATATTTTTTGCATCACATTTTTGGTCTGTTTTTCATAAAATTGTGTTTTTTTCTGGCAAATTAGTGGCAAGTCATTAAAGATTGAAGTTAGAAAATAATGGCAGACATTTGCATTTCAGATTTCATACCCTTCAGAAAATTTGTACTAATGCAAGACCTACTACTGTTCTATTATCTAAGTTTATAAGAGCAATATTTAAAAAATGTCCTTATTTTTGGGCCCCTGTCCCACTTCTAGTTCTAAGTATGGCTTTGTCCAGATGTCTTGCTTTGAAGTTGAGAGGTATGAGTGTCAGAGCCATCACCATCAGCCAGAGACTTTTCAAATTGTGACATACCTGTTGCACCCCACTCCCCATTGGAGTGGCTCTGGATGTGTCCAAGGAAGGCAAGGAGCAGTTATGCAGTGTAAGTGTGCAGGGTATTCCCCCATCCAAGGCAGACCACAAGTACTACAGTGGCTTTTCATCTGTTCTTGATTTTGCAGAATGTTCTGGTTTCTGTCATATTTTTATACTGTTGATTTATGCTTCTTATTATTCAGGAAATGCATGCTGTCACAGTGCCCTGTTGCTCTGTTTAAGTAGCAATGATTTAATGACCATCAGGTACGCTTGTCAGAGATTGTAAGATGCAAGTAAGCTTTAATAAGCATACTGTTAAAGAATTACCAGCACTGAAAACCTTTTCGATGTTGCCATGCAGAGTATATTTACATAACTAGATATTGTATAAGCCTTGGGTATTGAAATGCATATGACAGTATTTGTAATAAAGGACAGGATTACAGTATTTTCAGATGCTCATTACCTTTGTTGGAGACTTGCAGCCATCTTTTGTTGGAGACTTGCAGTCATCTTTGCAGGCTTTACCCGTAAACTAAACAGAATGCCAATCTATCATGTGTGGCCCATAACTTGTGCAGGAATCCTTTAAGCAATTTATCTTGAGCTTGTTTCTTGTTTGCTGTTCATTTTTTACTTTGATCATGTCTTCCCCATGAAACAAGTAGATAGTTGTGTCAGGCAACAGGTCTTTTTTGGATAAGAAACATTTTTACAACTGGGGGTATCACAGAGATTGCTACTTTCAGCATGTTACTTGTTAATTTTATAAAGCTGAATATAAATTATAATTAGAACTGCAGTGCAATGAGTAGTGGTTTGAGTTGAGTGCTGCTTTTTTTTATACTTGATTTTGACTGGCATTCCAGTAATGTATTTAAAAAGTAATTTATTTTTTCATGCCTCACAACCTGTGTTTCCATCTGGATATTAAGTAAGTTGTCATGTAGCCAATGCATTGAAATATTTTTTTCTTCTACACTTCATTTTGTCTTGACTGGACTCTTGTAATGACTGTTTGGCACCCAGGGCAGCGTATTTAATTAAAGTTCCAGTTGTTGTGGTTTTGAGCAAAGCTCCACCCCTTTCTAGTTGGTCACACCCCTTCCCATTGGCTCCACCCATTCAGCTGTCTCCTGCAGCCCTCCTTTAATTTGAAGTCACCAGCCGCCACTGGTCCAAAGTGTTTGTTGGACTCCTAATAAATGATTATGGTCCTTGGCTGTTGCAGAAAAACTATCACGGATCAGATTACAAATTGGATACATGGAATAGTTTGGCCCCTGCAATGGCAAACAGAGTAGAAATCACTGTCAAAACCTCAGGATGAGGAAGAGGGATACCCTCCAATGTTGGATGGATGAATGTAGGACTAATGGCACTCCACAGATATGTGAGTATTAGGCACTGTTTGAATGATGAAGCAGCTGCATCTGTTTCTGATTGCTGATCTTAATATGTTTTATTTTTTACTACAGCTAATGCACAGGGAACACCAAATGTGTGAGCCTATGAGGGAAGATTGAGAAGGATGAGAGATGCAAGTGGCATGTATACTTCAAAACAGTACTGATATTTTAGCATTAGGAGTAAATACAGCTTAGTGTGCTAAACACTTGTATCACTTTGAGTATGCATTTGTCCATTTTAATGCAATATTGTGCATGCAATAGTATGTCTAGTAAAACAACAGTCCCGTATTACTGAGTAGACAGGGTTTTCATTTAGAAAACCACACTTCCAAACTATGTAGTACACGTTTAAGTTGACATAAATATTGCAATGTAAATTATGACCTATACACCAGTGACACAAAGAGCATGGTGCAGATTATCATTATAAGAGTGAACCTGTATCTATAAAAGTGTAAAAGGAAAGAGTGCTGGCATTATGCTGTATTCCAAATGGAAAGCAATGTATTACATTAGTCATTGCTTGTGAGTTTGAATAACACACTCCCCAAATTTAAGGGCAGCTCTTTACAATAATGTTTTAGCTTGTCATCAATAAACTTCAGTACTGTTGCGTATTTGTAATGATAACAGTGGAAGTCCAGACCTCTATACCTGTGCCTGAGAGGACCTGCTATCAATTGTAAACATGTACATGCAACATGCATATGTTCAATACATGCAAGCATGAATGATTTCTGGATGGAATCTGATCTGGAAAATAGTGTGTCTGTGTTAGCAACTGGGTAATATTCACTGTAATAAAGATATTTATTAGCATTTGTTATTGTTATAAGTAAAATGTAACAGAATATAGTACATTATTTGCAGAAAACTTTGTATATTACAGAATATAGTACATTATTTGTAGAAAACTTTGTATATTATCTGTGCAGTTATTAATGTTCTTTTATTTATTCTATCACCACACCCCTTCTCTTTTGTTTACTTTTTTATTGTTATTATATTATGTATCTAATCATATTTCCATTATAATAATTATTTTGCATTCATTAATTATTTTTTATGTAAATGTTATTTTGTATATTATTTTGTGTTATGTTTATTTCATTTTTGGATTTTGGTTTTATTATTTATTTCTACAGCATGGCAGGGTAGGATAGTTCCCACTGGAACATCAACACTCCCTCCACCAGCTACAGCACTAAGGCCCAGCACTTCTGGGCTGCAGCCTGGTGGCATCCCCCTTGCAGCCCTGCCCTATCTGCACTCTCAGGTAGTTCTGTCCCAGATGACAGGCCTGTGGTTCCCTCTGGAAGCAGAGACAGGAGAGTGATTTTGTCACCTGAGCTGAACTGCCAGGTTTGGTGCATATGACTGTGAGCCACACAGATTGTGCACAGCTAAGCCAAGTGGACACACTGCTCTCCATTGTCATACTTAATAACACAAGGAAATGCAGACATCAGACACAGTAGTCATTAGCAAAGTGAGGTGACAGTGATGGAAGTCCATAGGGTGGGGACTTGATTCTCACTGTCACCAAACATGATGTCCATAGGGTCATGATTCCCCATCCCCACCCCAACCAAGGTGTCCACCCTCAACATGGGTCCTTCACTGACCCTGTCCTTGTCTTGTATGTCTTGTCTGTCTGCAAAAGCTTACTCACTTTCCCAACTTGCTTATCCCAGACTTGCCTATGTCCCTTCCCCAGCATTCGACTCTCTCCTTAAAAAAAAGGCACCTGTCCCTAAAAAAATATTGTCCCATACATAGCTGTCCATTTTGCAGATGTGTCTCCTTGACACACTTAATTTGGTCCACTTGGCTGCACAACACAATTATGTTGTTGTCACTCCCTCTGTCTGGAGGTGACAGTCCAAATAAAGCTTAAAATGTGTAAATTTTACTGTTGATGAAATGGACAGCTATGGTTCTTCCCTACACCATTCCTGCACATTCCTCTCTTCCTTTCACTTTGTTTATCCCTGCTTTTTCTCTATTTTACCTCTTTTCTGTCTTCTCCATTTCTTTTCTTTAAAGGATTATTGTGTGATGGTGCGTGATGCACAGCATCATGCCACAATAGCATACAGGTGCTTATTCACTTATTTTGTAATAATTTTCCACTCGATGGTATGCATTGCGCATAAACTTTTAAATGCAAAAAGAATATGTTGCTGTAAACATCATTCCAAACTGCCAGCACATATGCAAAGAAAGAAATAAAAGAACCTGGTACCATCTGGACCCAAAATGTAAAGTGTAATCATGTTTTAATGAGCTAAACCATTACCATACCCCACATCAGAGTTAAGGAAGCAATAGATTTATATATAGGTATGTGTGCATACCAATTAACAGTTTGCGTTGAGTATCCTAGAAAGTAGTTGACACTCATCTGACTGTGAGGCCATGGAGAGCTATATATGGGACTTTTTTTTTTTAGGGGACAGGTGCACTTTTTATTTTTTTTAAAGGGGATAGTGGAATGCTGGGGTGAAACATAGGCAAGTCTGGGGCAGGCAAGCTGGGAAGGTGAGGAAGCATTTGCAGACAGAAAAGGCATGCAGCACAAGGACAGGGTTGGTGAAAGACACAAGAGGGTGGAGAACTCCTTGGTTGGAGTGAGGGTAAGGTAATCAAGTAATCAAGTTCCCATGGATGTCAGCATGGTAATAGTGTGATTCAAACCCTCACCCATTGGACTGTCAGTACTGTTCTATCACTGCGCCGCTGGCTGCAGTGGCCAACATCTTGGCATATGGCCAGTTTGCCATACAAGGATGGACAGCATCTTCTCCATTCAGTGTACGTGTGTACCCATGATCTGGTTCACAATCCTATGCATCACATCTGGCAACATCACATGAGTGATATATGTACTCCTTCTGCCTCTGCTCCCAGAGGGGGCCACATATCTGGCCCCTGGGACAGATCTACCTGAGGGTCCAGGAAGGCCAGTGGCAGCAGGGGGTGTGCAACCAGATGGCAGCCCAGAAGTCCTGGGCCTTGGTGCTGCAGCCAGTGGAGCGAGCGTAGGTGGATCACCAGGAACTGGCCTACCCTGCTGTGCTGTAATAATTACTTAAAGAAAAAAGCAAAAACAAAAATGAAATAAAACATGAAACAAATTTAATCAAAGACGTTAGAATAAAAGAAAAAATCAAACATTATAAAAAGTGTTAAATAATATTAATGGAAACAGAATGAAAAATAATATAAATGGAAAAGTATGTAACAACAACAGAAGATAACATTAGCCATAATAAACAAAACATAAATAATAAAAAAAAGATATAAGGTGAAATATGATTAAATAAATAATAGTATAATAATAATCAGAAATAAATCATAATAAAAATAATTAATCCAGAAATAATAAAAAAGAAGATATGGGCTCGGGTGAGCGAAAAAAAGGAGAACATTGGCAACTTTACACATTATAGAACAAGCTTTCAATAATAAGTTTATTGCCTTCTGTTACAGTCTTCTTTAGACAATAACAACTGCTAACAAATCCCTGTAATACTTGGACTGCATGTACTGTGCTTACATGTCACAGCAGGCCATTGCAGCCACAGATCTGGAGGTCTGCACTTTAAATACTATAATGACAATTACATGACACTGCTATATTTCTATTGATGAAAAACTAACACAGTATAATAATAAGATGATTTATATATTTGGGGGTGTGGTATTACAAGCCACAAGCAGTGTCTACTGTAATACTGTACTTTTCCTTTAGAATATGTTATATTGCAAACTTTGTTTTGTTTTACACCTTATAGACCTATGGCCACTGTTATATGGGAATGTGTAACTGTTGCTATGCATTTCAGACCACAACTCTCCACCTTTTAGAGCAAGATATCTTGACATATCATAAAATGTTGGGTGTATAAAGACTAATATTTAGGAAGATAATGCAAATGTTGATATTACACATATGGATAGTTTGTATAGGATTTTTGTTAACATAAAATTTTAACACTCTTTTATTTATTGACTTCAATATGAAGTACTTGTCAGACAACCATGAATACTACAATGACCAGAGTAAAGCAGTCATTCTTAAATCTGGTTTATCAGTAGATAGAAGTAGTATTGAAAGCTACCGTGCAGATATGCATTTACAAATTCATAACAAAGTATTATATAGCAACTAATCCATCTATAACTGTTAAGACTGCAATAAGAGTGCTTTATATAATTATTCTTACTTACACATGCTTCTCTCATCCTCTCCAGTCACGTAGCATGGGACCTCACATTCGAGGCCATCTGTTCTACAGCTGTGGTGTTCCTAGCATAGCAATCCCTGATGCACTGATCAAGGGTATCTCTCTTTCTCCTACAGAGTTCATCATAGTGGTAACAACACTGTTCACTGGAGTGGGGGATACCAGTCACACTGGTAAGAGGCCTTGCCAAACTTTCCCAGGTTTCTGCTTTGTATTGGGTGCCAGTGTAGTTTTCCTGCAACAGGCGTGGGCCATGATCCCTAACCAGGAGCCCAATAAAAACCTTGGACTCCTGGACACCCTAGCACTGTGCTCTAAATCACCCACCTTCACCTGCACCAGACATTACTGCACAAGTCAAACCTCAATGTATAAAGTGCAATTCCCAGTAATTCCCCTTTAAATACCACATGTCCCTGCCAACTGCACTTACTGGGAGTGTGCCCTGTCTGGATTTTGATAAATTTGAAAAAGGTGCATGCCATTTACTGTCACACAAACCTATAGTTGTGTGATGCTAAGCGGCACACACCTTTTTCAAATATATTGGAAAAACAATCAACCAATACAATTCCATGGTTATTTCCTTACAGTACCACTTTATTTGGATAAGCCTTAATGTCACACCAGGATAAGAAAAGTTTGCATACCAGGATTATAACCCAGGACCTTCTGCACTCTAGTCCAGTACTTAACCCAGGTCGCCACAAGGGTAGTCACATGACCAATGTAGTTTTAGTAGTTATTGTTAACTTCATGGTATGATCGTAGCACAGCTCCACTTACTGGGTATGCACGATGCACAGCATTGTGCAATGATCTTAACTGAAAACTTTCTGTTTATATTTATAAATGTCTGGGTCATGTCTGTTACATGGGTGGGTGATCCCACTACACAAACAGTCTAACCATCAGCGAGTGCCATGGCACATAGCCCAAACATGGAGAAAAACTAAAAAAGTGGGAAAAGATGGAATAAGATTTGTGGTTTTCAGATAGTTATTCAGGATGGATGGATTTTTGTTTAGGACATGGGTGCATGATAGAAGCTGACCATCAGTGCTTATACAGATTTATTATCTGTGTTCTTCTATGAGGTTTTGCAGCCATTGCAACCAGGATGCATCGCGAAACCTCACTTAGGTGTGATGTGCATCATGAATATGCATTACGCCCTACCGAACACATTTCCTGGCCATGTACATGGATGCACACTGTATTGGCTCTACACAGTGCCTACACAGTTTATTAAATCCTAGGGATAGCTTATCCTAGGGTAGTGCAAGAACAGAGACAGCTTTTGGCTAGGACATCTTTCATAATGGTTTAGAAGGATAGGAGGGAGGGTATTGACCTGCTGAATACAGCTAAGCAGTTCTAGGCCTTAAAAACATGGTAAGAGTATAGACAATGCTCAGCAGAGTTTTATAACTTTGTAGATAGAAGGAGTTTTTGGTGAGTGGATCACAATGATCTACTGGGAATATAGTTGTGTAGAATGTTATTAAGTATGGGACAAGCAGATGAATGCTAGATAATGTTATATGTGGTAAGAAGCTATGAATATGTTAGTTGATGGAGTAGTCCTAACCATTTCAGGCTTTTAAGTCCTAAACAGTAATGTACTATTTGCTGGAAGTTTAGCAACTTTGTATAGGTTTGTTCAAGCTTTGATTTTTGTGATGCCTGGAGTTTAGTAAAGATGAGAACATCATAAAGAAGTGTGGGGAGGAGCTAAGTACTGGCAAGTACAGTTTTACTTGTATTGTTGAGAATGTTTTTGGCTTTGGAAAAATATCTGTATTTTTTTGATAAGTATTTCTTACAAAATTTTGTAGGAGATCCTTCATTAACCATGGGGCTTCCCCAAAAACTACTTGATAAGAGGCAAAAACAAGAGGTAGTTCCAATTCCCATTTACAATAGTCAGTGCTAGCTTCAGTCAGTGTCTGAAAGGGACAGAAATAGCACAGTAGTAGCCCCTCCCTACTTATATTTTCTATAGTCAAGCCAATGCAAATGAGGTCCTCCTGGACATTACTGCTCTCTTGTTTACTCACAAATACAAATATATAGTCAGTATGTGAGGGCTGAATCTGCATTTGAATGGCTGCATTATTAGTAAAACAAAATGATATATTACCACTAATGTATAAATATTTAGGTTCACATTTACAAATCACACAAACATCACACAACTTTTGTAATACATATATATAAATGTGGCTCCCTATTAGAAGATCGAAGATGCATTCTTTTGAATGCGTCTTGGTCGAACTGAAAAGCCTGAAATGACAAAATATGGAAGCGGTTTTTGGGCGAATTCTTTCCCTGGGAAAGAATTTGCTTGGCCACTTTGTTACTTTGCTGTTTTCGACACTGTAGTCCAGTCTCGGAGTTGGTATATTTCAGTAGGGGGCGGGGTGTAATGTAATGTGTAAAGTGTGTTTATTTTTATTTTTTTGACTGAACAGCGATTTTATTCCCTAGGAAAAAAAATGCTATTCTGACAGTTCACAGTTGTAAGCTTTTGCTTACATAGGGCTGATTAATCATCGTTTGCTTTTTTAAGCATTCGGAAATCTAATATAGACTCTATAAATGTATATACATACATACATACATATAGATTTCCCAGATGGGGATGAAGGGAGGCTTGCCCCCATGCAAGCTATTTTTGAAAAGTTTTCCCATTTTGTTTTTGTTTGCATCATGTTTCATTTATTTTGAAATTAACTAATTTGTGTTTCAGTGAAACTGTCTTTTAACCATTTTTGAGTGGGTGAGTTTTCTTTTGACAATATTCTCTTTCAACCAATTGATCTGTAAGTATGCACATTATACTCATATATATATAAATATCTTCCTCCCTTTGGTACCCATTCATTACTGACACAAATGTTTCATGGCTTCATTAAGAATAACCAGTAGTATGTAAAAGCTTTTGTCAGACAGTAAGAATTCTAATTATTCCATACTCTAACAGTTCTTCCTTGTAGTACTGAGGTACCTCTTGAAGTACAGGCATACGATTTTTGTCAACATCAGTTGAAAATAGTTAATCATGCACCCACTTTTTGTAATTAATCTGTGCTTCTTCCTTGAAACCAACAGGAGCAGATGTGAGGAAAGGTAAAATATGGTTACTAAAAACCCAGAGACTAAAATGTAATTTGTGGTTGCCTAGGGTAGTGCAGTAAGGCTGTGGATACATTGTGTTGTGTAGTGCAGTAAGGCTCTGGATACATTGTGTTGTGTAGTGCAGTAAGGCTCTGGATACATTGTGTTGTGTAGTGCAGTAATGCTCTGGATACATTGTGTTGTATAGTGCAGTAAGGCTCTGGATACATTGTGTTGTGTAGTGCATTAAGGCTCTGAATACATTGTGTTGTGTAGTGCAGTAAGGCTCTGGATACATTGTGTTGTGTAGTGCAGTAAGGCTCTGGATACATTGTGTTGTGTAGTGTCGTAAGGCTCTGGATACATTGTGTTGTGTAGTGCATTAAGGCTCTGAATACATTGTATTGTGTAGTGTAGGAAAGCTCTGGATACATTTGGTTGTGTAGTGCAGTAAGGTTGTGGATACATTGTGTTGTGTAGTGCAGTAAGGCTCTGGATACATTGTGTTGTGTAGTGCAGTAAGGCTCTGGATACATTGTGTTGTGTAGTACATTAAGGCTGTGAATACATTGTGTTGTGTACTGCAGTAAAGCTCTGGATACATTGTATTGTGTAGTGCAGTAAGGCTCTGGATACATTGTGTTGTGTAGTACAGTAAGGCTCTGGATACATTGTGTTGTGTAGTGCAGTATGGCTCTGGATACATTGTGTTGTGTAGTGCAGTAAGGATCTGGATACATTGTGTTGTGTAGTGCAGTAAGGCTCTGGATACTGCTGCTCACTGAATGTTGCTTCTGTTCTTCAGCTCTTCAGATTAACTTTGGTGACAATGACTGGGCAAACATACATTGTTTTTCTTGAGTTCAGAAGTAATTGGACTACCAAAATAAATAAAGAAAGAAATGTCAACTTCCTTATAGCTGACATTCCAAAAAGATGACACCAAAATGCCTGACATTTAAAAGAGTGAAACAAACATCTTTAATTGTTTTTTTGCAGTTTACAAGCCCACCTGTGCCCCCCCACCTGATGTGGGGGTAAGCCCCTCACCCACTACAAACATATATATCAACTCCAGGGTCACACCAACTCAAATAAAGAAGAAATCTCCCTAACAAGTGAATCTTTGCTGGTGAATAATTAGAAACTGCATTGGCAATAATTTCTTATTGGAGACAGAATTTGGCGTTATGCTGTTCATCTGTTTTTTTTCTGCTGGCTGCTGACACAAAAGCAATTTCACCTCCAGCATGTCTAGGGGAACCCAAAATTTTATATAAAATAGCTTGAATTACAAACAACATCATTTAATCTTAAGTCTCAATGGCTTTCTACATTTTTTTAACTAAAACTAAAATTGCAGTATCTAAAAAAGAAATCTAAGTGAAGTACAATAGCTAAAATGTTAGTAAGAACTAATTAAAAGATTCAGCTGAATACAGATAACTTTGTTTCAACTGATGCAAAGATAAAAATGACAAATATATAAAAAAACAAACAGAATAAGAGTAACAGAAATCTGCATAGATGACAATTCATCAGTATGGGAAATCTTTTAAAAGAAAACTTAACGAGAGGCCCCAGAATGGATGCAGCACATGCCCAGTTCATAGTGAATAGGAAATGGTGCCGCAAGGGTTCAGCTGCATACTTTTCACTTACCCCAACTTTTTGGTCACTCAGACTTAATAAACGAAGCCATGCTGTTTAAGGTGTATGGTACTTAATACACCCTGATAGAAGGGTACCAAATTTGCTTTAATATAGGTGCACAGTTACATCTCATTGTGTTTTTTCCTTTCCAGGTGCCTCTAAGAAATAGTCATCTCTTCTTGCACCCCTCTCCCAATTCTGTTTAGCACTAGATAAATATATTAGTTCCTCTATAACACTTACTCACTTATCAAGCTTTTTTTAGCAAATTTCCATTACCTATATACACCAATCTGCTCCCACTGCATACACAGTTCTGTCACATCATCATAGAAGCCCTTCCTTGCTTTACTCCACTACATACTCTTAACACATACTTGCAACTTACTTTCATCTCACCTAATAACTATAATGCACTCAAGTGTTACAATATCTTTTTAGTGTTGAATATAATATCTCCTGTGCAGATAAAAAATCCAGGATCTTCCCAGCAGCTTAAAAATTATCATTTTTAATATGCTTGTTGACAATGAAAATCCATTGGCCAACTTGTTGCTTTGTAGGGCCAACTTGGGGACACGTTTTTGGTTAATTGGCTTGCTCAGTCGGACAGTTAGGAAATGAAGGGGTAAGGAATAAAATATTGTACCATGTGTGTCAAGGACACAAAAAACAGCTCATTAGGTTTATAGGTTCATAGATGTATACTATGCTAATGATCACTGGGGCCTTTATACGGCTAGTCATGAGCCCAAATGCATCCTCAAGTTATTCTGCCTTAAAAGTTATTTTAAAGGGTTAATATCAGTTACAACATAATTTAATGGCTGTCTCTGTTCATCACAAACATGGGTGTCAGACCAGGGGGTGAATTTCCGAGTTCCCATCCATTAGTCTAGGATACGCTTGAATAGGGTTAAGGAAGGACTTCACATGGATAGGAAGCCCATTCCAGAGAATGGGGATTATCTGAAATATATAGCTGTCCCTCTAACATGCACAAGTTAAGCCCAAGCAAAGTTTAAATCCTTAGATCTAAGAGTTCTGGTGCTGCTTGTTTTGTGGATATGCAAAAGGTCCATCAGAGTGAAATCTAGGAATGCCTTGTATGCCAGGCATAAATTACCTGTCATCTGTCTGCAGGAAACAAGTATAGAGATAGGGCTTCGAGGCAGGCTGTATAGTACATTCTGTTCACACCCTGTGTTCTTTTTGTGAGGAATCTCTGTGGACATTCCAGTTCTTGCATGTGCATTTTCAGGTAGCACAGAATTTTAATCTTCTGCACTAACTGCTGTACTAAAAGCAAGATGACAGAGTACCTGGGTGGGCACAGTTACATTCCATTGTAATGTATCCCTTTTCATCTACATCTAAGTTATTGTATCTAAGCAAAGAATCAAGAAAGGCATAATGGCAGTACAAAGATGATACTAAGTTGGTAAAGGTTGTTGAAGCAATGACCTTTCCCTTCAACACATACCTGCACTCCAGCGAGCTCACAGGAGTTTGTACTTTCATCACACTTCATCTCATTCTGCGACAGCACTTAGAAACCTGTGCCACTTTTCCAACCTGATCACACCAAAAGTATACTGACTGTGCTGCTAATATTCAGTAAGCCTTCATTTTCCACATCTCAGTGCAAACATAAAGGAAAAAATATATGGACGATTTTGCTATGCTGCAGTGTGCAAACAACTTTAAACTTGGACATTCACTGTCATTACTTTAATTGATATTCAAACATCATAATATATACATAATGGAAAATACTACAGCACTGGTATTCTTTACAAAGATACTGCATGCAGCCCAGGTACAACTCAATCTATTGATACATGACCAACTGCTTAAAACAGATCTTTCTTCCTACAAAAGGAGCTCCAAAAGTAATTCATATTATTAGCATCTGCAACATGAACAAAATATTAAATTAATTTATTCAGTTATAAGCCAGATAGATTAGTAGTTCTGAAGTCATGACTAAAACTAAATATTTCTACCAGTAGTTCAGGAATAGTGCAGCAGTTTCTTTAGTATGACATTAGAGTTCCTGTTAACTTCTGATGGATTCCTTTAACCCAAGATCATTAATAACACAACTGCTTATCAAACATCAGACTAAAGTGATGACATGCTATATTCATATTGCATAATTTCAAGATCTGGATGGCTTGGTAACACGGACACACCCTGCTGCAGTCTTTCTGAAAGATTCTGGCTTAGTGTCTTTGATGTCTAGTAAACAGTGAGTGAATTCTACAACTAGTAAGTCTGTACACCACTTTACTTGGAACTAGTTTGTTGAAGCTTTTCCTGTTTAGGCTCTTTCTCATTTTTATTCCAATTGATAATTCAGAACTTGGTAAAGAGGCAGTCACAGTAAAAGGTTTATCTTTAGCTTAAAATTACTTGCAGATACTCAATCAGCTGTAATGCTGGACACTCTGATGTCAGTATCATAGTGGCCCAAGGAAACCAAAGCCTACTGAATCTACAAAAAGAAACTGTGCGTCATATCCAAATGTCTGTTCTTTGGCAGTACATAAATATCATTAGGTGGGCACCTGTGTCTAAAGAATATGACAGGAAAATTGCTTACACTACTACTTGATGAGTTGGAGAATGGGGCTATGTTGAGAGTGCCAGCAAAAGAACCAAAGTGGTTACCTAGCTATGATACTGGAAAGCAGGAGGTTTTCATTTAATACAGTGTACAGCCAACCATTAGTGGACCGGAGTTCCACTGTGGTGACCCCTAACCAGGAAAAGCCGAAAGAAACAAACAAACAGTGTACAGCCAACCATAGAACCAAAGTGGTTACCTTGCTACAACACTGGGAAGTGGCAGGTCTTTATTTAATAAAGTGTCCCGAACCTACATGTGGTATAGTGACATAAGTAAAATGATGGGTTTTGTACACTGTAAATATTCCCATTCTACTTTGGATACAGTTGTCCCATTCATCCTTCCTTCTGTGGCTCTGTAAAACTACTGCAAGCAAAAAAGTTTCAACATTTGTTAGGTCAAATGGGGACTGGAGTAGTAAGTGCTTTAAAGTACCAAAAAAATCTGAAACTGCAGAATTAAAAAGGTTTATATAAACAATTCAGACTGTTAAATTAAAGCAGTAAAGGCACAACAAACATTTTCTAACTTAGTCCTTAGAATGCCATAGTAAATATAAAAAAACAGCTGTCTGTAAATTATCTCAATAATGCAAAATACAATTATCAGGTGAGAACCTTTGTCTACAGGATAAGTGAGCAAGTCATCCTGAACTATTATTGCTGATCCATTCTGTAATATTCTAATGACTTAAAAGTGCTTGCTGAAAATATTATTAGAGCTTTTAGATCTGATTTTAATATTTTAAGTCTGATATGCACAACACAAGCATTGATTCCTAATCGTACTATATTTTCTGACATCTTCCTTCCATTGTTTATGCACTTCTTGGCTCCGATAACAGAAAAGGATTTCATGCATTGTTTAACATAACAACACAGCATGCAAATAAACCAGTACTAATTTCAAGTCTTTAGGATTTGAAAATGATTTAGTACAGTGTTTCATGCAAATGCATTGTATAGAAAATAACCAGTAATACAATTCTTTTACATTTTGGCTAGGAAAATAATGCAGATGTTATAATTAACAACATAGTTTCTACCATTTCAATTCACTTTTGAAGATGCATTATAGACTGAATGACTCATGTTAAAAATGTTATAAAAACTCAGACCTTAGACATGATGACCTCTTGCAAGACCTATTACATGCCTAGTGGCAGCATCAAAACGCCTTCCTAATACCAAATTATGTAAATACTTAATTCCCTAGTACTTTTTAGTTTCTTCTAGCCATACTAACTGCAATTAACTTCATCTTTATTTATGTGCTTATAAACAAACCCCCAGATTTACTAGTCTTTCATGCAGGACTAGTTTAGTCCTGCACGGAAGCGGCCACTTAGGAGCAGGACGGCAGCGTGCCATGCATAGTAATGAAGGTGTGCTGCCCGAGCCTCCAGGCTTTCATGGAGTTTGTGCGAGTGCAGGGGGCGTGTCTGAAAGCATAGCTCTCAGAATAAACATGCCCCTGCAATGTTGAACAGCAGAAAGTGGAAATAAATGAGCGATACCACTCATAGGTGTCCACATATCCCCACCAACAGTCCCCCATGCATACAACAGCAACAGGACATAAAAATCAAAAGAAGAAACCCCCGTATTGGTGTCTAAAGCTCCGAGTACAGCTAACCATAGGTGCGTGGGTGTGCCCATTGCTTACCACAGTGAAAGCAGCCTAAAAGGCTGAAGAGGATAACAAGGATGATATATGCAAATGAAACATTTCAGCAATAGTGTAGTGGGCAGAGCATTCACCTGATGAGCAGGCATTCCCAGTTCGAGTCCCAGCACAGTCTATTTCACATGGCAAAGCATGGTACAAACAATATTTGTAATGCAAAACCCACTAAATAACACACATTTTTATGAACATGAGTACTGCAGGAAATGCACATGTGAAGAGTCAGTATCATAATGAATAAGGCAGCAGTAAGCAGGCGGAAGCACAGATAAGCAGCAGTAAGCATATGTAAGCACCAGTAAGCGTATGCAAGTGCGTTTGCGTGGGGTTAAGCACTGCGACACAGATTAAGCAAAGGAGAAGTTAGCTAGGTGTAAGACAATATGACCAGAAGTTAGCAGTGCTTACCTCCCCACAAAGCCACTTACAACTTCATTAAAGTGCCTTAAGCACACTGTATCCAATGGCCGGTGTTCTGCCCAGCAACAAACAGCTTCTGCAAGTCCGGAACCCAGGACCATGCACACCATACACAAAATGATTTATCACTAAGCCATGCCAGATATGCATAAATCGTATGTTGTCAGAAGCATAACCCCAGCCCAGTCATGCAGCAGTATAGAGAATGTATACCTACAACTAGATGGAAGTGTGTGTGCAACTATATTGCTATCTAAACAGATACAACATATCTACAGATGTAGCCACATATATATATATATATATATATATATATATATATATATATATATATATATATATATATATATATATATATATCCAGAGATATATACATATATATATAAATATCCAGAGATATATACATATATATAAAAATATATGAACAGATATACATGCAAATGCCAACAACTGCACATATATATGTCAACATCTATATGTCCATATATACACAGGAAGTTACATATATGTACGCAGATATATATCTCTGTAGGTATATATGGACATAGTTAGAAATATGTAAGCAAATATATATATATATATATATATATATATATATATATATATATATATATATATATATATATATATATATATCTATATACCCACAGAGGTATATATGGCCAGACATCTGTAGATAGCAATGGTAGATGAACAGAAACATATATGTCCACATGCTCCGTTAATGGGCTTGAGAGGCCCTGAAAAATATACGTCATGTAAGAATTGGCATACCTCCCGCCCAGCCAAATATGTCCGCCCTGCAATACACTAAATACACTACCAAGCTCATTGTATTGTACATGTGTCCTTGAAATAGGGATTTAAATTAGCCCTCTGTTATGCTTCACATGTTGACATCACATACTCCTCTCCCCCACCCACTAGGCGGGCCAAGCAGTACAGGCCCATCCAACCCAGGCCATCCCCGACCCATACATTAATTACCCACAGTTCCTCTTCCCCCCACCTGCTGCACACATGCAGCCACCATCCCTACCCTGGTTACCGGCTCGTAGCTACCACACCACCACACATTGCCCCCACTCCACTCCCCCACTCGTAACCCATCCCATATGTTGTCCCGACCCAAGTATCCTAGGTCTGGCACATGCCGTAGTCCATGAACATAGCCATGGTTACCTATGAAACTCTGGGTGTAGACGAAAGTTGAATACCAAATGTTCGGGTTGTCCCGCATGGGACGAATGTATTCCTAGTGCTAACAACAGATTACACGTGTGACTCCATGTACACTAACAGATTTAGTTGTAGGTATCGCAAAGCATACTTGGCACACAAGGTTGGCCGGGATGCACACGAAACACAGTATCCAGCAATACCAGTCAGCATTACAGGATATGTAGCTAAATATGTAGAGGTACGTATGTGTGTGTATATACCAATAACTAAATAGATATATACCTCTCCCTCTCTGTAGTACAAATGTATACATACGTAGACAGACATATATATAAATACCCACATATAGATATGTACATATGCCAACACCCATACATCCACATATTGTTATATATATATATATATATATATATATATATATATATATATATATATATATATATATATATATATATATATATATATATATATATATATATATATATATATATATATATATATATATATATATATATATATATATATATATATATATCTATATATATATATATATATATATATATATATATATATACATACATGTCCCCGTTCTTCAATTTTGGGAAAGCCCAATGACCAATGGGTCAAGACAACTTATGAGATGGGTCCCGTGAAGTCTAGAGTGGGCAGTGTATAGTGGTGTATTTAGACCCGACCTGCACCCAGAGTATGGATGAATGCTGTAGAGGAGGTGTGGGGTGGGACTATGGGTATGAAATTATGGGTCAAGGCGTGCAGGTGTTGGCCAGAGAAGTTCTATTCGGACCACCCAAGGGATGTAAGCAATAGTATGCATTGGGCTGAGCTGCCGCCTAACAAGCAGCCTCGCCCGGTATGAGTCCCACTGCAACACAGTATATTTTACATGGCAAAGTATGGTATAACCAGATGTGTCATTGCAAATGCCACTAAATAACACCAAAGAACACATAGTCGCAATGCCCCACTGTAGGCATGTAAGCCAAACTACTTGGCATCACAAGGTATTATTGTTGTCAACACCCCCACCCAGGGGTGTGAGTGTCCCGACCTATGCACAAATGCAGTGAATATACACAGCTGTTGCTGTAGAAGAAATGGCCAGCTGTGAAACTTCCTGACAGACTTCCTGCACATCCCTGGACATTTCTCCTACTATCTGCCCCTCTGTGCGCTCCATTAATACCACTTACCTATCAACCCCTGTTTCATTACTATTAATGTTAACAGTCACAAGTAGGTGACACCCTCTTACCCAACTATATTGGCAGAATCTGGAACCCCCTACCACATGTATTACCTCAGCTGTCCCACACGACACATGTAAATAACACATGAAGGAACACCTCAAGCATACTTGGATCAGCACATGTTCACCACCTGGTGAAGTCCCCCCCCCCCAACTAATACTCTATACTCCTACACTAACTAGTGAAACAGACACCTCCTGTCCTGCCTCAAATACAAATCCCAACATCCTGCAATCCTTCTCTATTGCTCCCCCACCAATCATTCCAATGGCCTCCTATACAGTTACAATGTCCCCCCCTAACTACCTACCTACTCCTTCATTATTCTCTTCTACTCTACCACACAGGTATTGCATAACCAAACCTAACCCGAATACCTTAGTGTAACCTATCCAGAACTGTTAAACTGGAATCTCACCTCACCTTAAACTCACCTTTGTCAACAGTCATACCCAACATGTAAGCCTGACATAAGCATGTATAATACTGACATGTTAATGTGAACTAAGCATGAAGAATGTGGTATGTAGCTATGATAAGTCTGTTACTCTCTATGAATGTGTACACCTAAGAAATACATGCAATGTGTAGCTGGAGTTTACTGTGGAGGTCTTCTCCCCAACCCACCGCTGACAATGGGGAAGCATCCAGTCGGACTGTCCCGGACAACAATTGTGAACTAAATACATGAAGTAGTGCTTGGGTATGTGGCAGCAAGTGGGGTTACGGCTGTTTTGGTGGTGGTAAGCAATGCCTACACTGGTTAAGCAATGTGGAGGCCAACTCAGTGTAAGACGCCATAACCGGAGGTCAGCAAGGCTGAGCCTCGCACACACCCATGCATACCCGCCTACACTTCCTCCACAGTGCCTTAGGCACTCTGTAGCCAACAGCTCTCATCTAACCATGTGGGTCACATAGATGTTCCCATTAACAAGATAATCAGCACTCCCAGGTTCCAACCCCCCACCCTGCACACTATAGTCTAAGTGAGATACCATTACCACAAAGGCATGGCAGATACACATTCATATCATCCAGCACAGTCATTCAACAGTATAGGAAATGTATGTAAGTATGTAGATCAATACCAGTAAATGTGCACATTGCTCAGTCACAGTATTCTGAGCAGTCTGTATGTATCAATGAACAGTGCTTGTCCACACATACTGTGAGAACAGTAGTCTTGCACAATACTGAAGAGAGGAATTAAAATGGTGCATGCCATGGGGACGTGTGGGAGTGCTTCATTCACAGAATTTTACACCTGGGGCATTGGATCCACAGAACCTGGGAGATGAGGCAGTCCTGGTGTGTGTGCAAACTGCTGCTTTTCAAACTCCTGGCAGGATGCTACCAGTGGGAGAAACAGTGTAGACCAGCAAAGTCTACTCGTGACACAACAACAAGTTCGTCCCTGGCAGGATAAACTAAACCTTGTGGGTCACATAGATGTTCCCACCAGTATTGAGGAGGATCAAGGGAAGGCTCAAATGTATGTGGACTAAACAGATGAAGAGCCTGCAGATGCTTGGGTCGAGACAGTATAATGGAGGAGTACCAACACGTGCAGGGAGGAAAATGTGTGGAGGTGTGGTATGGCTGGGCTAGCAACTGTAGAATGGATGGATGCTGTGTAATGTGAGCTCGGGGGCTGGGGGAAGGAAACATGGATAGTACAATATGTTAGAAATATGCAAATGAAGCACAACAGCAATAGTGTAGTGGGTAGAGCACACGACCAATGAGCAGGCATTCCCAGTCGGGTCCCACTATAGCAGAGTCTATTTTACATGGCAGAGCATGTTATTACCAATATTTTTTGTTGCAAAGCCCACTAAATAGCTGATATATATGAACTGGAGTACCCCAGAAAATACACATGTGATGTATCTGGGTCAGACAGAATAAGGCACTAGTAAGCAGGTGTAAGCACAAATAGGTAATAGTAGGCACATGTACGCAGTAGTAAGTGAGCGTACAGCCATATAGAGTGCCTTAATCACTCTGTATCCAATGGGCCTTTGTCAGCCCAGCAACAAAATATACAGCCATGCAGTTCACGAACCCAGGACCCCATATACCATAGTCCCAGTTGCTATCCACCAAGCCATGACAGACGTACAGAAGAATGGGGTAGTAGTAAACATGTCCCCACCATAGTATAATCAAACTAAGCCTGTGAAAGAGATCTGTATGCAGTAATATGTGCCATAACTGACTACAGACCATGCATAAGTGAACTGGAGTACAGCAGTAAGTCCAGATGTGAGGTGTTAATGTAATAAAGTGTAGAAGTTCCCAGGAACCCAGACAGTGTCTGTACACATGACTCGAGGATACATGACACATATATAACAAATGGTGAAGGGGAAATCAATGCCAAAAGGTGATTATCATGCAAATCTAATAATATGCACCACTAAGCATAGCACAGCACTGGCTCCCAGACTACTGGCAGGATACTACCAGTGGGAGACAAAGTGTCACCCTGCTAAGTGTACTCTTAAACAAATGCACGTCCATCCCTGGTGGGATGACCACAAACGTCTGCCGAAAAGAGTCCTCGGGGTGACATACCATGCCTAAAAAGTAAGCACAGATGGTGACGTATGTACGTGGACTACATGTGTGGGAATCCTGAAGATCCATTTGTTGAGACAACATAAGCGAAGGGTCCTGAGAAGTGGAGAGTGGGCAATGTGTAGTGGTGTGGCTAGATTAGGCTGGAACCTGTAGGAAGGATGACTGATGTAAAGGGGGAAGGGGGGAAGGAATGATGGGTACAACATTATGAAACGAGGCATTCCGTGGTTGGATGAACCTGTTCTAATGGGACCGGCCCATGGATGTCATCGAGAAAGGAGGGGGGGGCAGGGAAGGTACATGGACATACCATTTCCCATGGCAAACCACATTATGGATAATAATATGTATGTTGCATAACCCACAGAATAACATATATACATGAACTAGAGTACTGTGACCATGAAATATCATATACATATATAAATATATATATATATATATATATATATATATATATATATATATATATATGTGTGTGTGTATATGAACAGGAGTACCACAGGAAATACACATGTGAGGTGTCGGTATCATAATGCATACAGCAGTAGTTAGGTTAAGCAGCAATAATCTGTTGTAAGCATATGTCAGCACTAGCACACGTGTTTACATTTCCAGGCTCAGCAAATCTGACTCAAACTACCTGTAGGCATATGTAACCGGAGGTATGTGTTTGCATGACGGTGAGCACTGTAAGTAAGCAATGTCAGGGCTAACCTGGTGTTACTGGCTGTTACTTGCAGCTGGTGATGCATACCATCACGCAAACATGCTCACAACTGCTTACAAGTGCCTTAATCACCTTGCATCCAACCGCCCTTGTTCAACCCTGCAAAATAATTGACAGCCACTGCATGGCCCGAACCCAGAACCCTACATGCCACAATCATAGTGAATTAACACTACACCATGTCGGATATACAGACATCACATGTATACCCAGATATATAATGCAGCACAGTCAATCTGCATAAGGGGAATTGTACTAATATTACAACACTCAACCTCTTATTGCAAACATTGTGGACAGAGTGTGACAAAAGTGGGGTACATATCTGGGCTCATGTAAAATTTTGTTCATATACTTGTACAGAGTTGCTAGATAAACAGTGATCTCTTGTAATACACATAATCTGAACAACATGATGTCTGCAACTGTAATGTATCAGCATTTCTGACTGACCACATGCCTGACATCATCCACATCAACTGGCCAGATGAATGTGGGGCAGGCCAATATTGTGAGCCACTCATGCATGGACATATGGACAGTCATAGATCTGTATAAGTAGAAAGATACAAAGGTACATATAAATGTCTGACTCACACATACATCATATCACATCAATGGTATGTAGGTGGGTGGATACATATGTCCACATATATTTAGATATTAATATAGATATACATATAGATATATGGATAGATATGTGAATTGCAGCACCAGATAGGAATAATAACCGGAACCCCCACCACAAACTAACTGACCTTATGCAAGGTTGGTGGGGGTGGGGGACTCACATGAGCGGAACCTGGTGATGACTGCTATGTCCCCCCCACACCACAGCCATAAAAGATATGCTGTGCAATGTAATATCCAGCAAATGCAGTTCTTGATGCCAGGACCCTCTGCAACACAGCTACAATGGTCTAACACAAGGCTACTACAGCTATAGAAAGTCAAGGCAATAACAGAAACATATCAACCACTCCAGTCATGCAACTGTACATAGAATGTATAGCATCATCTAGCTGCTGTGTGTAAATATATTACCATCTACACTACTACAACATATCTGTATATGTACATATATATATATATATATATATATATATATATATATATATATATATAGCTTTCTAACACTATATACATATATATCACTATATATGGACATATATACATGCTGATGGCTTCATCGACAAATATAAGTATCTACACCTATATGTATACATATACACAGCACATTACATATGTGTATGCAGATATACAGCTATGTAGGTATATAGAGACATAGTTACATATATGTCAGCAGATATATCTATATATATATATATATATATATATATATATATATATATATATATATATATACATATCTCTATATCAGTACATATGGCAATGGCAGATTAACAAACATGCATATGTCCACATTTTATTTTATTTTTATTTTATTTAACATTTGTTGACCGGGAAAGTCCGACTAGGTTCCACAGAGCCTGTTTTCAGCGGAGGCCCGGGGAGAAAATGCTCCAGATGCATGTCTTTAGAATGTGGGAGGAAACCGGAGTACCCGGAGGAAACCCACGCGAACACAGGGAGAACATGTAAACTCCACAAAGAAGGCACCCCAGCCGAGAATCGAACTGGAGAACCTCTTGCTGTGAGGCGACAACATTAACCGCTGCACCACATGCACCATTACTGGGGTTGAGAGGCCCCACACACTGTACATCATGTACAAGCATGCATCCCCCCACTGTCAAACACATTCGCCCCGCAATACACTAACAAGTGTTGCAGATCCCGTAACCAGGACCTGACATGACATGGGCACAGGAAGTTAAGAGTACAACATCCAACCTGTATGATGTCAGGTTGGTATTGTTCACATATCATGCAGTACAGTCTACCTCCCATAGGTAATGTAAACTGTGGTAGCTAGCAATATCCCCAGGATACAGATACACAGATATGCAGATACCTACATACATATGTGCATATATATATATATATATATATATATATATATATATATATATATATATATAGGTTTATAGTTACGTACTAGGCTATCTGCCCGAGAGCATTTATAAGCCTAGCCAGAGTGTGTTGGCTTTTTCTGCCCCATTGATTAATTAACTGATCCTCTGTAAAGCAAAGCCAATGAAGTGATCCCAGGGGTATATTTTCTGTTACCCATCCACTCGTCAAGGTTTCTTTTGAAGAGTGTTAGTGAGGAGCTCTGCCTGATGTAATTTGGAATTTTGTTCCAAAGCATGGGGAATCTCTGTGACAGTAATCTATTCCTCCAGAATGTTCTATTTATTGTTGTGGCGAGGTTTAGCACACTAGAGCTCATGGCTCGCAGTGACTTGGATTTCTTTAAGTGGAGCATGTCCATCAATTCTGAGTTGGACATGACTTTGTAAGTCAGGCAGAGATCACCTCTGAGTAAGTGATATGCCATTGAGTACAGCCGGAGTTTTTTCAGTCGGGCTGCATAGGACATATGTTTGAGACCAGTAATCCTCTTGGTGAGGTACTCTAGTGGTCTTTCCAGCTGTTGGAAGTGTCTTGTGAGGTACATCCCAAATGGGACATTGTACTCTATGATGGGTCTAATGAGTGATGAGTAGAGAGGCACTATAACCTCTTTATTTCTAGATGCAAACCCTTTAGTTATTATATGGGCCACATAGAAGGATTTCCTAACTACTTTGGCAATATAATTGTCAAAGGAGAGATTACTAAATACCTGGGTCCCCAGATCCCTTATTACCTCTTCTGTATTAAGGGGGCTGCCACCTATGTGGTAATTTGTGGGTGTTTTGTTTTTCCCAAACAGGATGACTATGCATTTTTTGGCATTTAGCTTGAGGCCATGACTTTAACACCAGGTGTCCGTCTCAATAAGGCCCTTTTGGAGGATGTCCGTGTCAGCCAGAGAGTCAATTATGGCTTCCAGTTTGCAGTCATCATCGAACTTGGTTAGCCATAGTCCTCCGTTGTTTGCCTGTACTTCTGAAAAGTATATGCCGAACAGTAGAGGTTCCAGGACCGAGCCTTGCGGGTCACCACTTGTGAATGGTTTAGAGTCGGACCTAGAGCCCGCTATTCTTACCATGTGAGTTCTGTCTGTAAGCCAGTTGGCAACCCATGTTGTGACGTAGGGGTTATGTTCAGGCTGGTGAGTGTTTCTGTAATACCCAAGTGGGGAATGATGTCGAAAGCCTTGGCGAGGTCAAGGTAGGCTGTGTGAACCACCTTTCCTTCATCTATGGCCTTGGTGACTGTCTTGAAGAAGTCAACCAGGTTTAGTAGGCATGATCTGCCCTTAACAAAGCTGAACTGGGTCAGGTCAAGTGTTTGGGAGTTCCCAATGTCTTTGTTAATGAGTTCCATGATGATGCACTCCATAGCCTTGCAGACCAGGCTAGTCAGGCTTATGAGGTGATAGTTACCATGGTGAGTTGTGGCCCCTCCTTTGGGGAGAGGAATAACCATTGCTGAGCAACATTCTGTGGGCACGAAGCCTCTGGAGATGCTGAGGTTGAACTGTGTATTTTGGTGGGGTGTTAGATCGTGCAAGACGCAGCCTGGGATACCATCTGGTCCCACTGACACTGTGTTTTTGGGTTTTGAAAGGGTTGTTTTCACCTGTGCATCTGTGATTTTTGGGACACTACACTTTTCCGGTATTGTTGTGGGCCATTTTGGAGGTGAGAGGGGGGTGAAATTTGCACTGAATCTATCTGCCAGGATGTTGGCAATATCAGTAGGTTCAGTATATTTTGTGCTATTTTGCACTAGTTCAGTGCATATCTGCGAGTTGCCACTTAGTTTGTTAACATAGCCAAAGAAGGCTTTGTGGTTATCTTTTGAATCCTTGGCTATTTGTCTTTCAAAGTTAGCCTTGGATGATTTCATGAGGGACCTCAGTTTCTTACTGATACTGATCCGGGATGTCTTTTCTTCTTGGGATTTGCTTTTTTTCTGAACTAGTTCCCTCCTTCTATTGTATAGCCTGTTTACTGCAGGGGTCCACCAAACTGGTTTCCTTCTCTTATAGGAGTGAACCTTGGTTTTGCTAGGGATGACACAATCCATGCATCCTTGTAGGTGCTCATAGAGTGCATTTGTAAATGTTTCTGCATCTTGGGCAGCGTTATCCTTTATTGTGGAGGCTGTGAAACTTACCGCCTCTGTCTTAAGTAAGGTTAAGTTTGCTTTAGAAAAGTTTTTTACTGTGATTTCCTTAGTTGGGGGTGGTGGTGGGGTGTGGACATCCAGATTGATTAATTTATGGTCTGCTCTAACCAGTGATGGGTTGACCTCTGATGTGGAACACCTGTCGCCCATGTTGGTGATGACCAGGTCCAATATGTTTTCACCTCTGGTAGGGGAGTTTATCAGCTGATCCAGGGTGTTTGAGTTCATGAATTCCAGGAAGCGCTGGGCCTGAGAATTTGTACTTGAGTAGTTTTCCCAGTGAATGGTAGGGTAATTGAAATCACCCAATATCAGGGTGTTTGGTAGGACCTTCATGTTTTCCAGTGTCTACAGAAAGGTGGAGTGGTGGTCCTGGGTCATGGAGGGTGATCTGTAGCAGGCCACAATTTTCATTGTAGATTTGCCCGATGTTAGTTCCACATGGATGATCTCAGAGGTATCATGCTGCATCACTAACCTGGAGGTGTAGGTATCCTTGATGAATATGGATACACCCCCTCCTTTTGTGTTTCGATCCATGTTCTGTGGCCGAAACATGTGGTATTAGTTGTAGCCTGGTAGTGCTGGGGTGCTCTCTTGAGCCTTGAACCAGGTTTCAGTTACTGCACAGATGTCAACGTTCTCCATACTGAGGAGTGCTTCGAGCATTTGCATTTTGAGATTTAAACTCCTGGCATTGAGTAGCATAACCCTCAGTTTTTTGTTAATTGTGCTGTTTACAGAGTTGGGTTTGACTTTTGATACTTGCCTAAAAAAGGCTCTATGGGGGCAGCAAGAGCCTTGGCCAGTATTTGAAAGCCTAGGAGTGACAGGTGCAAGCCATCTCTTGTGAAGCAACATGGCTTGTCAAGCATGTTGTCCCAGCCTGACAGACACTAGATCCCCTTTGAATGACACCAGAAGCTTAGCAAATTGTTGAAATTGATCATTTTTTCTTTATACTGAGGTATCATTCTTGGTGAGGGCAGGATGCTACTCAGGATCAGGGTCATACCAGGCTACATGATTAGAGAGCTCTTCCATGGCCCTTTTCATGTAGTCCAGGGAGGTACATCTCAGGTCATTCACACCAACATGAACAATGACAGAGTCATATTTGTACTTGTTCTGGAGTGACCTGAGTGCTTGTGTTATGAGGCAGATTCTGACTCCCGACAGGCAGCTAACAGTAAACTTCTGCTTGTCCAGCCTAGTGAGTGGGATGTCGGTGTGCCTGACTGTATATGGATCTATACATATATATGGATATACATGTGACTAAACATAAACATGCAGATATATGTACAGTAGGATACATATGTAATTGGTGCACACAATATGGAACAGCAACTATGCCTACAGCTAACTCCTGAACAACAGGACACTGTATGGGCCACTCAAACAAATGATGACTGTTGCCTGCAACATATACCCACAGAGAGGTCATTGGGATAACTCCACACACAGGCTTGCAGAAATGGAATACATTTCATTGTGTACCATGACAGTTCTACATGCCATGTCATATAGCTGTTCAATCAGTGACATCCATATAATCAGAGGAATGCAACCGTGAAACAGTTAGACTAATGCAGTTGTCAGGTAAGGTTCACAACTGTCGCTGTCCAGGCCAAGTCCTTAAATTTGTACAGTAGTGAGGACTGACTGGGCCACAGGATACCAAATGATCAACAGTGTATAATGCAGGTGTCTAGTTTAGCAGCCACTTACTACACTCTGTACAACAGCAGTGGGAAGTATGGACGTCATGTGACCACATGGGTTGTAACTGTGACATAACAAGGCATAACTGACACCATCACATGCACACTGACAAACAGAGCAGTCCGTCTGGTGAGTGGCAGTAGGCTTGCAGTAACCGAAAATATGTACATGATGTACATATTGGTGAAGTATATGGCACTTTACATCCAGATACCTTATGGCAACTCCCCCCTGATACCCCCACATATTTAACAGCCAAGGACATTTATGGTGCCCCCCAGATTCAATAATACTGGCCCATATACCACTGTAACATACACTGGCCTCTGGAGTGCATAAGAGCACGCACGTATTGTGTAAGTAATGCCCACACATATACGGCCCAAAACCCACCATATGTGTGTGGGATACAACAGATGTGGACTGATGGCAGCAATTGCATTGTGATATACTCACAGCCCACTACAGAACACCCCCCCCACAGCAAGTCATATGTGCAAAGCTTGATATGTAGGTCATGTACTGATAGCACTCAACACACAAACTGCAAGTGAGATATCAGACACAGGACCTGTGGGGTGGACAGACAACACATGTTAGGCACACCTCTGGCCACCAAGAAGGTAGGCCCAGAGTTGAGGGCTATGCAGACAGACTGCATTCCAATGTAAAGTAGTATGTACACACACACCCTGTAACACCAGCACTATACAAAGCATAACACAGCTCTTCTCGCAGTCTGTCTGTAGTTCCTGAACCTCCTACACATTCGTAGCTGCCCTGAGTGTGCCGGTTCTCCTGTAGAAGTTATTGCTACCTGCTGTTTGTAACACTGATGCCCACACACACATAGGACTGTATAAACATCCACAGAATGTCAAGGTTATGGCATGGAGCTGTTATAGGACGCACCACGGGGATTACTAGGGAACTCCTTCCCAAAAGCTGTATTTCACAAAGAATGACATCAGCCGGATTGCCAAAGTAGGCCATGTGAAATGTAGTGCGTGTGACTAGCCTATAATGCAATGCTCTGTATACAGACATGGACACACACAAAACATCCAGAACTGCCATGGGTGGGGATGGAACCTTTCAACAGTTCTAAATCACACTCCATCGCTACACAAACAGGATGCACTAGGGTGATTACTGGGCTGCTACCTTCCCAGAGGTGTATTCCTAAGTTGGTGACATCAGCAGGCTTGCCAAAGTCGAGTATAGGAATTGTAATTCATGTGGCTACACTAAAATGCATTGCTCTCTACACAGACAGCCAGACACACACACACACAGTTGCCACGTCTGGGGTAAGAACACCTATCTAGCTACTTTATCACTCTACAGCAGTACATAGTTATGGGATGCGCTACATCGATTACTGGGTTACAATCTTCCCGGAGGTGTATTTCTAGGTGGGTGAAATCAGCAGGCTTTCCAAAGTCAAGTATAGGAATTGTAATTCATGTGGCTACACTAAAATGCATTGCTCTCTATACACACACACACACTCACGCACGCACACACACACACACACACACACACACACTTGTCACGTCTGGGGTTAGAACATCTACCCAGGTGCTATATCACTCTACAGCAGTACGCAATTACTGGACACGCTACAGTGATTACTGGGCTTCAACTTTCCCGGAGGTGTATTTCTAGGTGGGTGACATCAGCAGGCTTGCCAAAGTCGAGTATAGGAATTGTAATTCGTGTGGCTACACTAAAATGCATTGCTCTTTACACAGACAAAGACAGACACACAGTTGCCACGTCTGGGGTTAGAACACCTACCTAGCTACTTTATCACTCCAGAGCAGTACGCAGTTATAGGACACAGACACACACACACACACACACACACACACACAACGTTGTCACGTCAGGGGTTAAAACACCTACCCAGCTACTTTATCACTTCACAGCAGTACACAGTTATGGGACATAGACAGGCACACACACACAGTTGCCACATCTGCGGTTAAAACACCTACCTAGCTACTTTATCACTCCACAGCAGTATGTGACACACACACACACTCACACACACACACACACACTTGCCACGTCTGGGGTTAAAACACCTATCTAGTTACTTTATCACTCTACAGCAGTATGCAGTTACGGGATGTGCTACAGTGATTACTGGGCTACAACCTTCCTGGAGGTGTATTTCTAGGTGGGTGATATCAGCAGGCTTGCCAAAGTCGAGTATAGGAATTGTAATCTGTGTGCTACACTAAAATGCATTGCTTTCTATACAGACAGAAAGACACACAGTTACTACATCTGGGGTTAGAACACCTACCTAGCTACTTTATCACTTTACAGCAGTATGCAGTTACGAGATGCGCTACATTGATTACTGGGTTACAATCTTCCCAGAGGTGTATTTCTAGGTGGGTGATATCAGCTTGCCAAAGTCAAGTATAGGAATTGTAATTCATGTGGCTACACTAAAATGCATTGTTCTCTACACAGACATACACACTTGCCATGTCTGGGGTTAGAACACCTACCTAGCTACTTTATCACTACAGTAGTACACAGTTACGGGATGTGCTACAGTGATTACTGGGCTACAACCTTCCTGGAGGTGTATTTCTAGGTGGGTGATATCAGCAGGCTTGCCAAAGTCGAGTATATGAATTGTAATCTGTGTGCTACACTAAAATGCATTGCTTTCTATACAGACAGAAAGACACACAGTTACTACATCTGGGGTTAAAACACCTATCTAGTTACTTTATCACTCTACAGCAGTATGCAGTTACGGGATGTGCTACAGTGATTACTGGGCTACAACCTTCCTGGAGGTGTATTTCTAGGTGGGTGACATCAGCAGGCTTGCCAAAGTCGAGTATAGGAATTGTAATTCGTGTGGCTACACTAAAATGCATTGCTCTTTACACAGACAAAGACAGACACACAGTTGCCACGTCTGGGGTTAGAACACCTACCTAGCTACTTTATCGCTCCAGAGCAGTACACAGTTATAGGACACAGACACACACACACACACACAACGTTGTCACGTCAGGGGTTAAAACACCTACCCAGCTACTTTATCACTTCACAGCAGTACACAGTTATGGGACATAGACAGGCACACACACACAGTTGCCACATCTGCGGTTAAAACACCTACCTAGCTACTTTATCACTCCACAGCAGTATGTGACACACACACACACACACACACACACACACACACACACACACACACACACACACACACACACACACACACACACACACACACTTGCCACGTCTGGGGTTAAAACATCTATCTAGTTACTTTATCACTCTATAGCAGTATGCAGTTACGGGATGTGCTACAGTGATTACTGGGCTACAACCTTCCTGGAGGTGTATTTCTAGGTGGGTGATATCAGCAGGCTTGCCAAAGTCGAGTATAGGAATTGTAATCTGTGTGCTACACTAGAATGCATTGCTTTCTATACAGACAGAAAGACACACAGTTACTACATCTGGGGTTAGAACACCTACCTAGCTACTTTATCACTTTACAGCAGTATGCAGTTACGGGATGCGCTACATTGATTACTGGGTTACAATCTTCCCAGAGGTGTATTTCTAGGTGGGTGATATCAGCTTGCCAAAGTCAAGTATAGGAATTGTAATTCATGTGGCTACACTAAAATGCATTGTTCTCTACACAGACATACACACTTGCCATGTCTGGGGTTAGAACACCTACCTAGCTACTTTATCACTACAATAGTACACAGTTACGGGATGTGCTATGGTGATTACTGGGCTACAATTTTCCCGGAGGTGTATTTCTATGTGGATGACATCAGCAGCCTTGCCAAAGTTGAGTATGGGAGTTGTAAGGAGTGTGGCTACCATAAAAAGCATCACTCTCAATGCAGACAGACATGCACACTAACACACACACACTTGCCACTTCTGGGGTTAGAACATCTACCTCGGTGCTTTATCAAACTACAGCAGTACACAGTTACAGGATGCGCTACAGAGATTACTGGGCTACACTTTTCCCAAGGGTGTATTTCAAAGTGGATGATCTCAGCGGGTTTGTCATAGTAGGGCTATGGGGAGGGCAGTGTGTGTGCATAGGCCATAACCCTTTCATCTGGAGGTTGACACACCACATGTGGGCACACGCAGGGTTATATTTCACAGGTATGTGTATACAGCTGCTAGATGACTACTTCCTTGTACAGTCATGTTGCACAGCTAGCACTTGCACCGTATAGTCAATAATGCTGACAGATACCAGTGGCTAATGTCTACAGTGAGTGACATCTCAGCATCATGTGGTTGCAGTAATTTGGCTGTGTGCTGGGTGGGACAAGCCTCATAATGGTTGCCTCCTTGTCACAGTCACTCTCTCCCACACATCTGTGTATGTTAATGTTTGGCTTATTATAGTGTATTGTCCTTGGATATATGCATGTATTCCTATCCACTGTCTGTGCAAAGCATGGGTGGTGCATACTGAGCTGTGTCTGCACTAACATCTGTGACTGCCAGATATGCCTTGTCCACTGTTGTTTGCAGACATGGGCTTCTTTTGATTACGTGTGTGAGCATGCCCAGTATGACCTTTCAGTATGTTGTTAACTGATATTGCCTTCATTTCTCTAATTGTGTGAGCATGCCCAGTATGCCCTTCTATATAGAATGTGTGGATCAATACTAGGTAGTTTGAACTCCAGTGCAGACCTTTGTGTTGTACACCTATATGTAGCAAGGTGTTTCTACTGGGTATCCGTTGATCATTTGGCAATATGGGGACAAACTGTGCAGGGTATAGTGTGCACTGTAGGTGACTGTGTCTGTGCTGCTTTAGCCACATGGTATCGCTGTTAGCAGAGATATTCAGACATGTGTACTGTTATACACAGTGATGTTGTCTGTCTCCGTGTACTGCCAGGTGGACATTCTTGCTCACAGTGCTGTCTTGGGGGACAAGGGTGACTGCAGCTGTGTCCGGTTGTGTGGGCAGACACCTACGTATTCATGGTAAGTTATGCCATTCTGGAGGGGGAGCTGCAGACACCTGCTGCTGGGTCTGTGTATCTGGTTCAGCACTTTGGTAGAGTGCTGGTGTGGGATCCCATATTTGTACACCCATTAACATGACAGTTTGGGCTTATCTTGCTGTGGCAATGCCTCACAGCTGTACAGATTTGCAGAAGTTGCCCAAAGGTAGGGGCCATGGGGCAGGACATTAACCCTATTGTGGTGTACAGGCAGATGTGTATCCACCCATGTATGTGTTTGCAGCCAGGGATATTGTGGGCACACAGCTTGGTATCCGACCCTGCACATTCCATGCTGCCCATGCACCCACTCCCCCTGTCTGTTATTCTAACCTCTTCCAGACATTATGCATACATTCACTGATACTTTCCCAAAGGGTATCACCCCAGTCACAGGTACGTGTTAGTGTTGGTCCACAGTTCATGCAGTGGGACATGGTGGACATGTTACTGTGGTTTGTCCACATGACCTTGCATATTGCTTATGTGGAGTGTGTTATGTTGTTATATGGGTGTCTGTGACTTCACATGCATTGGCAGTACATGTGAGACACAGGCCTTTGGCAGAGGCCTGAGGGGCATTAGGTGTTGCTGCAGGCCACATGTGGCAGGCCGTTGCATTCTGTCAGGCCTACAGTCACAGAACACCAGACAGTATATTCCTCTGGGGTGACAGGGTAGGTGTGATAGGTGTTCATGCAAGTTCCTTCTATCAATCTTGATCAGGTGGTGTGGATGCTGTCAGGGTGCCACATACAGCTAGCGACACACCTGCATGGGACACCTGCACTGCATGCTGCATTCTTCCACTATTGCCATGTACAGGACGGGTCATACTGTACCGATTCCCCACAGCAGGGATATGGCAAGAGAGGTACTTGTGGGTGGTGTTTGCGTGAGCTGGGTGCATGTGTGCTATGGACAGTACTTGCATCTGACACACAGATATGCATGGGGCATTCCTGGTGTGCTGGAATGTGCAGGTACACTAACTGTTTCCCAATACATCAGTCCTACCTCCTTTGTGATCCGCAGGTGTATGGCCAGACATCACCGGTATCCCCTACTACAGGACCAGTTGCTGTGATGCATACCTGTAAGTACAATTCCAAGCGTGTCTCCATTTCACAATGATACAATGTATACTGTATGTGTGGGGTACTTTCCCCTGTGTACTGCTTGTATATCTAGCCCAACAGCTATGCCATGTCAGTCTGTCAGATGATGACACATTACCATCATACATTTACATTGGCTTACTGCTAGCAGGTGGTATACTGGTGGGGATTGTCCTTGGCACTGCAGTTATGAGGGCTTGTCCCTGTCATCAGCAGTACTGGGCTATGGCCACCAGGTCTTACCTCAACATGCATACATACTGACCACTCTAACACAATGTGGGACACACACCATCCTACCACACACAGACCTGCATATTGTGTACATGCTACAACCTATCCTGCTACCTTGTGCACCTCTGGGCATCTCTGCTCCACTCGTATTATACCTACTCATTCATGTTACTACATTTCTACACAGGATTGGGGGGAAAAACCTGACTCTTATTACATTTCTATGCTGGAGTAGGGATAGGGGCACACCTGACTGTTTCTACATGTCTACATGGGAGTGGGGGGGGACACCTGATTGTCATTACATTGCTATGTAGGATGGGGGGGCACAAGTGACACTTGTACACATTTGCTATGACTGCACTGGTATGTCATGTACTCCATTTCATTCTGTATTGCTAACTATCATGCTGTCTAGAGGCACACCAGTGTACTACAGATCATGGCTTTGGTTGCCCTACATATTATTGTCTGACGTCCTACCCTTCAGAACTGGCATCCCACTGCCTGCCCTGCTGTGGTCTGTCTGTGTAGGCCTGGGGGTGGGGTTAACCCTAGCCATCATTCTAGGGCTGTGGCGTAGGCCCTGTTTGGGTTTGTGTCCACCTGTCCTGCTGGCTGCGACTGTTGTTGGGTATGTGAACCGTCCTGACAGACATGTGCGGGTCATATCGACACACATTTCCTGCAGTTGCTTCTGTCTCCCTGTGTAGTACTGGCTACTATGGTGACTCCAGTATGTGTTACACATGTCAGGGTGGCACTATGGGTGTCTACTACCTGCTGCCGTAACATTCAGCCACCCAAATTCCCTTGCATGCTCACATCCATACCATAGCTACAGGTGACAACATATTGTACTCCATTTGGCAATTGGTAGGTTGATTGACTTACCTTGTGGGTGTACCAGACTTGCGGATGGTGGTGGAGGGCTGCCTATGTCAGACGCACATAGTACACTCCCTTTACATGGTTGAGCACAGGTGGTGTCATGTTTGGCATCCTTTTTACTGTATGTGTGAGTCAGAGAGAAGTGTCATTCCCTGGGACCCTACTGTGTCAGTGCACATGCTATGCGTTGCCTCTTTGTCAAGGTCATGGCATACTGGGCACGCCTCCTTCTGCCTACTGGGGAAGGCTCAGGTTCTTCCTCCTTTGGGTCACTCTGTGCCTGTGCAGGCCTTGGCATTGGTGGCGGGCTGTGTGGCCCTGCCCCATGCTGTTTCTGCTGCACCTGTTTCCGTAGGATCATATTGTGTAGCATCGCACATACCATAACAATTTGGGAACATGTAGCTGGTGCATACTGCAAGGCTCCACCAGATGTGTCCCGACACTGGAACCATGACTTGAGCTTCCTGAACACACACTCTATTATATCTCTGGCCTGTGCGTGTGCCTCATTATGGCGCTGTTGTTCAGGTGTGTGTGCATTTCTGATGGGTGTCATCAGCCACGGCTCCGGTGTGTACCCAGCATCCCCCACTAGGTGACCGTAGGGGATGTCTCAATTGGCAAATCTCTGTTACAGCTGCATCAGATGCCATATGTGGGAATTGTCATAGCTTCCAGGGCAGACAGCACACACATTCATTATAATGCCCTGGGCATCACATATGACCTGGCAGTTGATGGAGGGGATGCGCCTGTGGTTGATGTAGGCCCTAGCCTGATCACCGGGTTGTTCTTTGATGTGTATGTGTGTGCAGTCTATAGCACCCACTACCCCAGGGTATTCTGCTATTTGGTGGAAGAGATGCATATTGCTGGTCAACACCTCATGGGTGTTGAGGAAATATACCTGCTCACTGGCAAGTGCTGACATGGCATCTAGGAACTGGTGGAATACTCTGGATGCTGATGCCTGTGAGATCCCCATGTTATCCCCAGTTGTGCTTTGGGAGGTACCTGTGGCTAGTATACTTAGGCCTACACATAACTTGGTATCCACTGGGATGGGTTTTCTTCGTTCAGTTTGGTGTGTCAGGCATGGCTGGCACAGCTCAACTACTTGCTGTAGGAGGTCTCTGTCTACCCTATAGTGCTCCACTATCTCCAGCTCAAGTAGCCCCTGGTAGGTTACCCTGGGTTTGTACACTCTTCTCTGTCTCCTCACTGTGGGTTGTTCAGCAGCATGCACATCCTCACCACCCTCAGCCTCTTGCCTGCTGTAGCCCTTCTCATTTTGTAGGTTTGTTTGTTAAAATTTCCCCACTTGTATACACTGGTGATGTAGAGTGTGGGAAAAACCAGTGGGGAAAGTGTTTGCTTAGTTTATAGTAGTGTTCTCGGCTGGGCTGCAGCCTGTGTAATTGGCTGCTTCTGATACATTTCACCTGCCAGATATGCTAGTTCTCCTTGATTACCTTCCTACCGCTGATTTCCCTTCCCATTGCCCTTTTGTTTGGACACGGGGCCACGCCGTGCAAACAGAGTACTTGGATGTGCACATTGCTGTTGTTTCCTGGTTTTACTTCTTTTTTCTTCTTGTAAATCCCAGTGCACTGCACACACACCTACTTACAGTTTGTAAAGAGTGCTGGGCAGGTTTAGATACACCCCCTAGCTTGGCTGTGCTAAGCTGGAAGCATACCCAAGCCACAGGGCTCCAATCCACTTACAGTATGCCTGAAACACCCACCCAGGATGTCACCTACCTCCTTGTCTTGCACTCAGCTATTCATATTCTTAGCCTGTTGGGACCTGCCTCACATGGTGGAGAAAACCGGGATTCACTATCCTTCCCCTCATTTGCATAGGACTGCCTAATAATGCATAGTTACATGTGTCACACTGTGCCTCCCCCCTTAGCAACCACTATTCACTAGCCAGGTTGTCTTTTGCCTGCCCATTGGCTTGCATGGCGGAATACTGATTTTAGTTAGACTGCTTTTTTTAGGTTTATTTTCTAATTTCCCCACTGATCCCGTTTGCATGCCACTGCCCTATGCTTCACCAGCTGCGATCAACGGACATATAGTAAAAATTGTATTTTGTACATTTTGCTTTGTTTGCAATGCAAATGGGCTTATACTTGGCTGTTGGCATGCTTCCTCAATGATATGCAGCCTTTATTTGGAGCTGTCATGTCCCTGTTTTGAATTTTGCAGTACCGTACTCGGTTACTAACTGAGTACATTTCTGCATATTACGCTAGTCCTGCACACCCTGATTCCTGCTTCCTGGATGGCAGATTTACCTCATTTGCATGGTTTTCACCTGCAAATGGGCGTATTTGCATATGGGGGCTGGGAATGTGCAGCACTAGTGCTAGAGCACTCGCGCACGGCAGACGGCCACATACGTGGATCATTCGGCCGCCATATTGGCAAAATTACCTCTTACACTAATCATGCATACTGTGAAGGCTTTTGAGAATCCGGGGGAAAGTATATTGATAAAAAAAATATAAAAGCACATAGATGCAACAATTCGGTTGAAACAAAGAACACTACTATTCTGAATTATGTGAGAGGACTAGGTCAAATATGGGTCTATGGGATTTGCATTAAGCAGGCCATAATGGAGCACCACTGAAGCCACTGAGGCAGTAAGTTCCAAAGATGTGAATTTTGATAATTGTTAAGTATATACATATCAATTTCTTTCTAGTTATTTTCTTGGAACTAACAGCAGCCACACTGTGACAAAGCATTGTGCATGAGATGGACAGCAGAGGGCTGGCAACTCTTTTTTGAGTAGGAAAGGACCATATCACTTAAGGCAAACCAAAAACAAAATAATAAATAAATAAATAAATAAATAGACAAATAAATATAAAAAAGTCACAAGATCTTAAGTGTAATACAGCATTAGCCGAGAAGCTGATTGAATCCTTTATGTACACATAAGCGACTGCAATGGAATACTTTACAAACTGAGAAATCTTCACATGAGAGCAAGTGCTTAATACAAATAATATTCCACAGATGGTAGCATGAAGACTTGAAAATACCTAAATATGGACCAGTCATTGAGCCTTACACCAATATTTGCATCCTGAATACAAACTCAAATTTAATTGCCATCATAGATGATATAATATGGCAAAGCAGGATGAGAAAACTTTCAAAGGATAACATGTACCATATCCCCTCAGTCCAGGACGAATTACATTTCAATTTATTATAAAATGACGCATTCATTATCTCCAGTCTGCAAAGAAAGTTATATTCACCAGTTGCACCTGAAGAAAGAGAGGTAAAACAGTATAGTGTAATAAGAACGACAGTTTAACCTTTTCTTTTCAATAAAATCAGCTAGTCAGAAAAAAACAAAGGAAGCTGTCGATATGCAAAAATCTTCTGAAAAAAAACACAGATAAAATTCACCTCAGTTCATCTCAGTTCACTGCATGACTGGTGTTTACCAAATCAGTACTAAAATTACTAGTAAGATAGCAGGTAATATATTGAGCTTTGAGATCTCAAAGTAAATCAGTAATGCCTATCCAATTGTCCCTTTCTTTTCTCTTCTTCCACCATTTTTCCTTTTACATTTTTTGGTCCATTGCAATTTTTGATGTTTTTTTTTTTACCTTGACATTTATTTTCTCACAGCAAACCTTACCCCTTTTGTCCAAATTGCTCTGCATAAAATATTTCTTTACCTGTTTGTCTTTCTTCATCAAACTCTAAGTTTTATGCAATATTTTTATATTACAGTATAAATTCATCCCCCCATGTGTTATCTAAATAATTCATCATTGTATAATTCATGTGTATCTACCTGTCATTATATAGTCACCCTTTTTTAAATGTCCAGTATCCTCAGTTGCCTCAAAGCTATCATAATGATAGTAGCATTAATTCTCTCTTTCTTCCCACTACTACATAATCAGTTACTACCTTCTTCCATTTATCTCTGTTTAGCTTTATCTGTCTGTTACAATTTTGCAAGCCAGTCCTTCATTTTAGTACTCCCCAACAACAGTCCATTTATTCCAGGCAAACTCATATCTATTAACCCAACAAGGATCTATATTTGTTGTTATAAGTTATTTTTATTGTTATCTTGCTAGTCACTGTTTCCTAAATCTTCCCTCCTCAGTCCACAGTTATAGCTCACAACAGACCTGCCCAGAGTGATGATAATTTTATATTTTCTGTCTTCTCCTTCATTTTCCTAGAGTATAAGTGTAGCTTAATTAGACATATCATACTATTGTTGCACATTATTATACTTATTTTAAGTTAAAATTAATTAGAGAAAAGGCATGTTACTCTAAAATAGCATGACTGCCTTTCCTGAAAAATCCAGCTGCACTTGTCTTTGTTACAGTGGTTCTGTACCATATACCTCTACCCCCTCATAAAGGTAATGTATAGCAGTTTTGGCTACTGGAATTGACTGGGCTGGTAGCATAAGTCATGTCTTTATCTGCAAGGTAACTGCCTCATGATGATGTCAGCTCACCATCAAGCTACAATTCTAAACATTTACACCTACTTTAATTGGATGTTTTATAACTATTAAGTATGCCATTTTGTAGTTCAGAGGTATTTACTAGGCTAATGACCATGAGGGTCTTTTTAAGCCAAGCCATGCATCCCAAATCACAGATTAGTACTTAGCTAATTGTCCTTGTGGGCCATTTTAAGCCTAGCTAATTACCCAATGTGAGAATCAAACCCTGTACCTTGTGTTTGTAAGAAAACACCTTAATCATTATGAAAAACACACCCAAAGCTGAAGGTAGCTGGAATAAATGTTGCCAATCCAGATGAATAAAATCCAAAGCTTTTATTGTAGATAAGTTAGTGCTTTCACAATGATCAACATTGCTTCATCAGACAACATACCCTCAAACAACTGTCATATATATATATATATATATATATATATATATATATATATATATATATATATATATATATATATATATATATATATATATATATATACATATATGGGTCTACCTGACAACACCGATGCGGTAAAACACTGAGAACAAAATCACCGACACCACAAAACCGAAAGTTCAGAAATATGAAACGTCACATACCCAACAAACCACAATCCCGATACTCAACAAACAAAACAAATCCCCTGTCCAAAAAGCACACACAAAACACAAGCACACCAAAAACCTTACAAACCTACACTGAACCTTACATACACAACTATCTATGCACTAACCTTAATCAAAACTCTAACCCTAAGGTCCGTCACTATCGCACACTCACCTAACCTGCACCCTAACCCTAACTCACTTAACCCGCCCCTATGTCCTAACATCTGTCACTATCGCACACTCACCTGAGCTGCGCCCTAACCCTAACTCACTTAACCTGCCCCTAACCCTACATATCGTCGCTATCGCACACTTACCTTAGCCGCACCCTAACCCTGACGTCCGTCACTACCGCATACTTACCCACTAGCGCTCATTTGTCATGTCAGTGTGCTCAGCATCGGGATTCTCAACTGTCGGTAATCTTCACTGTCGATCTTCCGGTGTCGGTCTTCTCGTTGTCAGCGTTTCAAGCTTTTGGCATTATCAGGTAGACCCATATATATGTATGACAAAATTTAAAATAACCAATCTGTTCTCAGAAAAAATTAAGCATCGATCATCCCATCCTAATGGTACAGATACATAAAAAATGTAGTGTTGCTGAAAGCAATAAAACATTCACAATGTACTAAATGTAATATAATATAATAGTTCATACAGTGGCCAAACAAAAACTTAACAAACCATGAAATATTTATTTCTAACTTTTGGTAATAACATAACGGAATGCGCGAAAAGGTTGAGGGGGGAGGAAAGAGCTGTCAAACCTGGATTATGTACTAATTACACAAAGTCAGTATTGAGACTATTCATTTCAGTTTTCTAGATTTCAAAGCTGGTATTAGGGGGACAGAGTCATTCAAGCCTAGCCCCTTCTGTGCACCTAGCCTCAGGATCCACTGAACCTCCATAGATTCCGTCTGATTTACAAGGTCACCCATCCTGCTATTCACTTCCTGAATATGCAGTACCTGAAACAAGAAGGTATGCTCCTCATTTGTGGATAAAGTGTGTTTCGCTAAAGCATTATATTTTAAACCTCTCCTAGCGCAATATATATGATCCCTGATCATTTCCCTGAGATGACTGTTAGTCTTTCCAAAATAAAATCAGAAACATACCTTACAGTGTGCAACATATATCACATTAACAGTCTCGCAGTCTGCCTTGACCTTAAGTTGCCACAGACGTCCTGTATCAGGGTGTTTGAAACATCTATATTCATCCACATATGCACAGTATGCACACTTGCCACACTTATATGTCCCTTTCATAACACTGGCTTCATATTTCTTCTTCCTAGGATAACACAATTGTTGCTTCAAGTATTGCTTATTCCTGTATATAAACCATGGTATATCTCCCACCACATTAATAGTTTCTTCATCTATTAGAAGTGTGTGCCAATAATCCTGTATAATCCTAGTAAAGGTACTCACATCTTTAGTGTACGGTAAGACTAAAGGGGTCTGGGAGAAACCTATATAGCCTTCCCCCTGCTATTTTACTAACCTTCTCTCTGAGTAATAAGGTTTAGCTTTACCTCTTCCCTCCTTCTGCACTTGTTTATAAGCCTTATCCATCTCTTGAGCTGGATACCCTCTGATCAAAAAAACCTTCTTTTAGAGTCAAGTAGAGCCACTGCAGTGATCTCTGTGGTGAACTTTCTATTTTCCATCCACTCATCAAGATTTCTCTTGAAGAGGGCCAGTGAGGTGCTCTGCTTAACATGTATGGGAATTCTATTCCAGAGCATGGGCGGTCTCTGGGTTATGAACCTGTCCCTCCAGCATATTCTGTTTATTGTGGTAATAAGATTGAGGTCTCTGGAGCATGTGGTGTGGAGGGATTTAGATTTCTTTAGGTGCAGAATTTCTAACAGAGCTGGGTCAGACATGACTTTGTAAGTCAAGCAAAGATCACCTCTTAATAGATGATATGAGACAAAGAATAGCTGGAGTTTTTTGAGTATCTCTGTGTAGGACATGTGTATAAGGCCTAGGTTCATCTTCATGAGGTACGTTTGTGGCCTTTCCAGCTGTTGCAAGTGTCTAGTGAGGTACATGCCAAATGGGGCATTATACTCAATGACTGGCCTAATGAGGGAAGAGTAGAGAAAGATGATGACCTCTTTCTGCCTGAATGCAAAACCCTTGGTAATGAGATGTGCCACATAGGAGGACTTTCTGACCATAGTGGCAATGTGGTGGTCGTAGGAGAGCTTGCTGTCAACCTGTGTCCCCAGATCTCTTATAATGCCTTCCATGTTCAGTGGGCTCCCATTGATGTGGCAATTAGTGGGAACTGAGTTTTTCCCAAAGGGGATGACAATGAATTTTTTGGCATTAAGCTTAAGGCCATGGTTTCCACACCAGTCATTGGTCTCAGTGAAGTCTTTCTGTAGGATGTCTACATCACTTGGGGAGTTAATAATTGCTCCCAGTTTGCAGTCCTCTGCGAATTTGATCAGCCAGGGTCCCTCTGTGTTCACCTGGACTTCTGAGAAGTAGATGCCAAACAGGAGAGGACCCAGGACCAATTCCTGTGGGACTCAACTCATGACTGGTTGGCAGTCTGACTTGGAGTCCACTACTTTCACACGGTGGGTTCTATCTGTGAGCCAGTTTGCAACCCACCTAGTGATATAGGGGTTGATGCCTAGCTTGGTGAGTTTATCAATAATTCCTGAGTGGAAATTGGTATCAAAAGCCTTGGCAAGATTGAGGTAGGCTGTATGAACTGCCTTGCCTTCATCCACAGCTCTGGTGACTGACTTGAAGAAGTCACCCAGGTTGAGCAGGCATGATCTACCTTTCACAAAGCCAAATTGCATGCGATCTAGAGTTAGAAGATTCCCTATATCCTTGTTAATTAGGTCCATGATGATGCACTCCATAGACTTATATATCAGACTCATCAGGCTAATGAGGCGATAATTCCCAGGGTCTGTAGTCACTCCCCCTTTATGGAGAGGGATGACTGTAGCAATGTGCCATTCGGTAGGGACAAAGCCTCAGGTGAGACTGTGATTGAACAGGGCACACAGATGTGGTACCAGTTCACTTGTAGTTCATGTAGAACACATCCAGGCATATTGTCGGGTCCCATGGAAAGTGTATTCCTGGCCTTGGACAATGCAACTTTAACCTGTGCTGCAGTACTGCTGGGTGCCTGCCATTCCTCTGATATTGTGATTAGCCCTTTAGGGGGGAGAGAGGGGTAAAGTTAGCACTAAATCTGTTGGCCAGTATGTTAGCAATATCTATTGGCTCAGTATAGGAGGTACCATTGTGTAGTAATGCAGAGCCAACCTGGGTATTGCTGTAGAAATTCTTGATATAACTATAGAAGGCTTTGTGGTTGTTTTTAGTGTCTGTCACAATTCTGCCTTCATAGCTGGCTTTAGAGGTTTTGATGAGGGATCTCACATTTTGTTGTGGCCTATAAAGGGAGTTTTTCCAGTCTTGGGAATTCACTTTTTTTCTGCAACAGTTTCTTCCTTCTGTTGTAGAGTTTATTAATGGCAGGGGACCACCAGATTTGCTTTCTTTTTTTGGAGGAGAGCATCTTGGTTCTGTTGGGTATGGCTAGTTCCATGCATTCATGTACGTATTCGTACAGTGCATTGGTGTATAATTTGGCAGTCATTCATCTATTTTCCACTGACATGGGTGCCGTGAAGTTAGCCACCTGTTTTTAGGAGCCCAAAATCAGCTTTGGAGAAGTTTTTCATGGTGATTACCTTTTCAGGGGTATATGGGTGAGATGTAGATTTCCATGGTGATTAGTTTGTGGTCTAGTGGGCAGGAATTTGCTATTGGTGTAGAGCAAGGGTTGCCCATGTCAGTAATAACCCGGTCAAGGATGTTGCTTCCTCTAGTGGGGGTAAGAATGTGCTGGTCCAGGCCATGGGAATTGATGAATTCCAGTATGTGTTGGGCCAGTGTATTGGTGCATGAGTAGTTTTCCCAGTTGATAGAGGGGCAGTTGAAGTCACCTACTATGAGTGTGTTGGGTTGGACCTTAATAGTTTACAGGGTGCTTAGGAATGTGGAGTGAGAATCTTGGGACATGGTTGGTGACCTATAGCAGGCTATGACCTGAATCACCATCTTACCCAGTGTTAGTTGTACCTGAAGTATCTCAGATGCATTACGCTGGGTTACTAGTCTGGAGGTGTACATATCCTTTATGAAAATGGAGACACCACCATCTTTGAAGCTTCGGTTCATGTTCTGGGCCCAAAGGTGTGGAATGAGTTATAACCTGGTAACGCAGGGGTGCTTTCTGCTGCTTTAAACCAGGTCTCTGTTACAGCACAAATGTTCTCTGAAAGATATCTAAGGGTCCAACGAACAACTAGTAACCAGCACAGAATGTCCCAAAGATAAAACCACGATCCACGCTGTTTACTATTCCAAAAAAACAAGTTTTTTATTGTAAAAGAACTTTTACACGATTTGGTTGAGCGCTTTCATGTATAACAATACACTTCATCTGATGAAGTGTATTGTTATACATGAAAGTGCTCAACCAAATCGTGTAAAGGTTCTTTTACAATAAAAAACTTGGTTTTTTGGAATAGTAAACAGCGTGGATCATGGTTTTATCTTTGGGACAGCACAAATGTTGATGTTCTCCACTTTGAGGAGTGCTTCGACCAAGTGCATCTTGAGATTTAGACTTCTAGCATTGAGTTGCATGACCCTAATATTGCATTTATTTATAGCTGTTACGGTGGTAATTTGGTCTTTGGAACAGCACCTAAAAAAGGCACTATAGGGGTGCCAAGAGCCTTAGCCAGTATCCGGAAGCCCAGAGATGACAGATGCAGGTGATACTGATGTTGTCACAGCCCATTGATTCTATGTGATAGGTCTGGATGAAGGTAAGACAGTGCATATTGCCTAGCTAGCCTCAACTGGCCTAGAGATTGAATACAATCCCCCTTGCAGGTATCATTGAGAATCTCTCCCAGCTGGGGATTAAACCTTATGTCACTAGATGGGTAAATAACTGACATCTGGCATCAACCTGCACCAGTAGAGCTGTCACCATTGGTGTACTCCAGAGATCTATGCTTGGCCATTTAGTGTTTAGAAGCTATTTTTCAACAGTTTGGGCCACAGCATATAGCCTTTCACTTACCCCATTTGCTGATTCTTGCATACTGGGTGCAATTGTTGAGCCCACGTATAATCATAGCATACTAAAGGGGGGGCTAACAAAGACAAATGGTCAGTGACAAAGCCACACGGTCTACAAATAAATGCAAACATGTGTCCTTATTTTGGCCTTCTGCAAAGTGGAATTTCCTTCTAATTACAGCATTGACAACAGCCCTGCTATGCTGAAACCCAGTGATGCAAGCACTGGAGACACACATGCATAGCAATCTGATCATCGACCACCGATTGTCCACACTGGTATTGAAAGCCTATGTTGTGCACATCATAAATCACATCATCGTATTCAGATGTCAGGAGTATATTAAAGCACTGTATTTGAACCTTATCAGAAGTCTAATATAGAATATAATGTTTCTTTTGCAAGTACCTCACCAGATACAAGCAGCAGCTGGACAGACCACAAGGTTACTCACCAAGAAAACACAGTGCCTATAAACTATGCCATGATATATGTGGCTAGACTGCACTCCATGTCACTGTAATCTGTATTGTATAGGATGCAGTGACTTCTTCCTGGCATACAGGCCAGTCGCTAAACTTGCTGTGCTATGAATAGTGCACATCTGAAAATCAGATATAGCTGATGCCATCAGCATTGTCTGGTGAGGAGAATATGTCAATAACAGTGTCTCACATACTGGTGTAGAAGGCTCTCTGTAATGTCAAGCATGTGCGCGGGCGCACACACACACACACACACACACACACACACACACACACACACACACACACACACACACACACACACATGCACAGACTACAGAACTCTGTATTTAATCCAACTGCCACAGCTCAAGTCTATCTTGGAGTGTGTCTCAGACAACACTTTATATCTAATGACATCAGTAGGGTCTGATGACAAGAGTATGGCAATAACAGTGTTAAACATGCTGGTGTAAAAGCCCCTTTGTAATGTCAAGGAAGTGAACATGCACACACACACACACACACACACACACACACACACACACACACACACACACACACACACACACACACGCAAAATCACACACCAAGGTTATGAAAATAGAACCCCTACCTAGCTAAGAACACAGGCTACAGAACTCTCTATTTAAGGCAGACTTGGGGTGTCTTAGACAACACTTTATAGCTGATGATATCAGCAAGGTCTGGTGAGGAGAACACACACGTACGCACACACACACACACACACACACACACACACACACACACACACACACACACACACACACACACACACACACACACACACACACACACACACACACACACACACACACACACACACACACACACACACACACACATTTGGCTGCAGTGAAAATAAACCCCCTACCTACCTAAGTACACAGACTACAGAAGTCAGTACTTCACACTAGCGCATTGGCACAATTCGAACTTTTACAAGGCTGCCGACAACTTATAGTGGATAACCTCAACAGGCCATATTGGAGAGAAGATGTTGGAAGGCATGCATGAAATGGATATGTAGGCATGTGCATGTATCAAAATTCTGTCAATCCATGGGATTGGAGTGGTACTGGTAGAGTACACACCTCTGCTTTTCTGGCTAGATGCACACACACAGTTGACTGTAGTGGGAACAGAACCCTTACCTATCTAAATACACAGAATACAGAACTCAGTAATTCACACTCATGCCACAAGTCTGACTTTTACAAGGCTGCAGGACAACTTACAGTGGATGATAGCAGGCCATGCTGGAGAGAAGATATTGGGAAGCTTGCTTGAAATGGATGTGTAGGCAAGTATCAAAATACTGTCAACCCATGGGATTGGAGCTGTAACTGTAGGATACACACCTCTGACCTTCTGCTAGACACACACACACACACACACACACACACACACACACACACACACACACACACACACACACACACACACACACACACACACACACAGTTTTACTGCAGTGGGAAGAGAACGACTACAAATCTAGGTATGCAGACTACAGAACTCAATGCTTTATGTTTGTGCCACTCCATAAGTCTGACTTTTAAAAGGCTGCAGGGCAACTTACAGTGGATGACATCAGTAGGCCACGTTGGAGAGAAGATGTTGAGAGGTCTGCATAGGTTCATAACTTGATAGGTCCATAGAATATTACTAGTTTAATGGCACTAGGGCATTTACAAGCTTAGCTCTGTAAAAACCCAAGTACCCTTATTTAGCACAGTTAGATGGTCATTGCTAGCAAAGCAATTTTGTGCTCAGCACCAACTGCTGGTGTCCATGAGGGACATAGGTGGCACCCCAGGGGGGAATTTGCAATTGCCCATCCAGTTGTCAAGGTTGCACTTGAATATGGTCATTGAGGACCACTTCTTCACAAGCAGTGGAGCCTATTACAAAGGAGTGGTAATCACTGGGAGATATATTTGCCTCTCCAGCATGTTCTACTATGTCACAGGCTAGGTTGAGATCCCTGGAGCAAATTATGCTTGTCCCATTTGATTTGCAGATGTCCAGCATTTTCCAGAAGGGCAGGGTCTGAGACTGCTCTATAGGCCAGGCATAGGTCACCTCTCAGCAGCCTGCATAATACTGAGTGCAGTGACAGGTCTGTCAGTCTTTTCATGTATGTCATGTTTTGGAGGCCCTAGATTCTCCCAGTAACAAATCTCTGTATTTTCTCCAGCTGCTGCATATGTCTGATGAGGTGCAGACATAAAGGAGCATTGTACTAAATCAGTGGCCTGATAAGGGTCAAGTACAGCTGAGTTATGACCTCCCTGGTGTTGGATGTGATGCCCTTATTTATGAAGTTCACAATGTGGAATGTGTGTCTCACTACTATGGATACATGGTGATGGAAGTGTAGCTTGCTATCAACATGTCCCCAAGTCTCATAACACTGTGTTTCAGCTAAGAGGGGTGCTATGTATATCATAATTAGCAGGGGTACCTCACTGCCAAAGGGGGCAATGAAGAATTTTTTGTTTTAAGGTCCAGTCTGTAAGTTTTTAACCAAACATTTGTCTGTGTTAGCCCTTTCTGTAATATGTTAATATTGTTAGGAAAGTCTATATAAGTGCAGCCAGTTGACAGCCATCTGTAAACTAGGTAAGACACAGGTCATCTACCTTTGCCTGGACTTCAAAGAAATAGTTTCCAAACAGTTGAGGGCCCAGCACAGATCCTTGTGGTATTCCACTGATAAGTGGTCTAGTGGTGAAGGTGCAGTCCCCAACTTTGACAGTGTGCATTCTGTCAGTGAGCCAGTTGGCTATCCATCTAGTAATGTATTGGTTAATCCCCAGATGGGAGAGTTTCTCTATGATACCTGGATGGGGGCATAGTGTCAAAGGCCTTGGATACATCAACACAGGTGATATGTCCTGTTATCCCTCATCCAGGTCTTTGGGGTCATTATCAAAGAAATCCACTAGGTTTAAAAAGCAAGATCTAACTTTGAAAAAAATTAAAATGGGTTGGATCAAGTGTGTTGAAGGTCACCTGTGTCCCTGTGGATAAGGTCCATGATGATTCCTTCCATAGCCTTCAAGATAAGGCTGTTTAGGCTTATGGGTCAATAGTTCTAATGTTACCAGATTGATGTGCATTGCATATCACATAAAATATAAATTTATGTAGTGTAGTTGATATACATGTGAGAAGAGTACTGAGACACCAAGGTTGTAGTGCTTGGGGGGGAGGCAACACATGGCTGCATTGTAAATATGTGAAATATTGTTGCATAGGGCCTTCACTTTGTTATGTTTCCATATGTAATTTCATGCCATAAATAGGAAATGGACAGTAAACAGCACTAAAACATAATAATATTTAGTTTTTCATAGCACAGTGAGCAGTGGGTTTGCAAGATGGTTGGCATAGTGTTTGCACATGTGAGATACACATTTCAATTACTTTCTCTGTTTGCACATAGTTAAGCAGTGCACAAATGTGAGCCGCCTTGCTAAAAGTCTAAGAGTTATTATTGAGTCTATGAAACACACCTTAACTGACTCTGTCGCAGCAGGTGTATATGCAGTGATGCATTTCTTTTTGAGCCCAAATGATACTGGGTTCAAATCCAGGTGCATCTAATACTTTTGAATAAATAGTGGTAATGGAATGACATTGATTGTTTAGAATACATGTGTTGATGTGTCTTAATGAGGTTGAGTGGCACTGAGAGGAGGTATCAGTGGCATTGTACTGCCACTCACCACTGTTTGGCATTGCTGCACAATATAAATTCTCTGCAAACACAGAGGCCAAAAAGTGAAGGGATCCATTGCTTTTTCTCCTACTTACGTGTGTGAAGGGATCCATTGCCTTTTATGCTACCTATGTTCTTTGTGTGTGATTCTATTTTTGAGCAGATTATAGGTGTTAAAATGGGGTAGATAGAAAAGTTGTGAAATGGGGAGCAAGCAGGGACAGAACAAAGGGAAAATAATACAGGAATGCACAGGAGGGAGGTAGGAAAGACCCATAGCTATCCATTTCTTCTACATTAAAAACTTATCATATGCGCAGAATATTAGCAGAGTTTGTACAGTCACCTCCAGAAAGAGAGGTGACAACAATGTAATCATGTTGTATAGCCAATTGGACCAAATCAAGTTTGTCAAGAAGACGTGTGAAATGGAGAGATATTTATGAGACAGTTTTTTTTTTTTTTTTTTTTTTTTTGTAGGACAGGTGCCCATTTTTTTAATTTTAATTCAGTAATAGGGGATTGCTGGGTAAGAGATGTAGGTTTGACTAGGTCAGGTAAGTTAGGTAGGTGAGGAAACAAATGCAAAGAAACAAGACACACAAGACAAGAGATGGGGATGGTGATGGACACAAAAGGTTGGAGGACACCATGACTGGGATGAGGGAGGGGATAATACAGGTTCATGCCCATCAAGCTTGGAGACAGTGAGAATTTAGTCCTCACCCACTGGACTGTCATCACTCTGCCCTCACTCCACTGGCAGCCAGAGTGCTTGATGTCTTCTTCTCCTATGGACAGTGAGGGAGAAAAACCTCTTTATCTGGCACAGGCATACACCAGTGGTGCAGTACATAAACCTACATATGAACCATGGCATCTACTGGTGAGTGATGAAATCACAACCTCTGCTACTGCTCCTGGAGTGTTTCATTGCACCAACTTCCAGGGCAGTACTAGCTTAGGGCAGATGTAGTACAGGGGCAGCAGACGCAGTGCTGCCAGGTTGGCTTCCAGACATGATGAGCATTGGTGCTGCAGCTGGTGAAGTGGGGGAAGACTGATCCATTTGGGCTGCCCTACCTCACTGTACTGTGTAGCATTTTGTGATGTGGTTCACATGGATGACATGGCAACATTTTGATGATGCATAATAGAAAATAAAAAAAGAGAGAGAAGGGTTGGGAGTGAGAGAAAAAAAGAGATACATTTAGTACCATCATATGTGACATGGAATGCATTAACACAATTATAGAATTCTTTTATTTGAAGTATTACATTTAAGTATACATCCTAAAAGATATACACTATACTACAGATTGCTGAAAGTAAACAGTGAAATGTGTATACATTGCACATATGCATATCCCAATTATACAGAATACAGTTTACAGCAGGGCATTTGTGCCACTGGTATAGAAGTTTTAATTTAATGTAAATATTTAATAAAAAACAGTATTGTATAGTTTTGAATCATTGTATTTGAACTCACAACCTTTGACTGCAGTCTAATATTTGACTTCTACAATTGGTTTGTGCTACAGACTAACTCATGCATACTTGCTTTTACAGTTGGGATATGCATGCTCAATGTGATACAACTGTACAAAATACCTAAAAAGCTATCTTTAACTTTTTTTAAAACTACAATAATACTTCTTTTCTGCTGCATACATACCACTTGCTTCCTTCAGTCTCTTCATTTGAGCAACATGAGCCTGTGTATTTAACTCATGTTTGGTGGCAGTTGGGGAAAGAACAGAAAAGAACAGAAGGGCATTATGTATACCGGTCTTGCCTATATTTAGCTTTCTAAGTCTTTCATGAACTCCCTTGTCATACTTACACAATTGTGAGATGACTGCAGTCTCAAACTCATTCATCCGATGGTTGAGGGTATCCCATTTTCACTTGTCTAGGTCATTAAAATGATGCCTACACTGCTGTCCAGTGCGTGGGATACCAGTGGCACTGGATACAGCCTGAGCCACACTATTACATGCCTCAGATTTATACTGAAAGCCAGAATAGTCCCCCTGTAGAAGCCTTTCATTGTGGCACTTTACCAGATGTCCAGTAAATATCCTGGACTCCTGGACAGCCCACCTCTGTGCCCTAAACTGGGCACCTTCCTTTCTAACTCCAGCCATGTTTACCAGCTGAGCTAGAGAAATGGAAACTCATGCTTTTCCCCCAATTCCAGTTATTACATTTACTTTTACTTTTTACTTTTACTAATTTGCACAAGCCCGAGCAACAATGCCAACCGTGTTTGCAAGAAGTTAAGTGGAGTGCAGCAGTGACAGGTAGCGAGGAAATAAATACTGGAAATTGAAATGACACTTGGCCTTAGTTTGAAGGCTGTCTACTGATATAGCCTGGAAATTGGAAGATAAATGTTAGGTGAGTTAAATTTGTTTTTGCCTTTATACACTGAGGAAAATTGATTTTTACACTGTAGGTTTCAAACCTAGGCATAAGGGACAAAACATTTTCTTTCACAGTGTTGATTTTCCATCTTTACCATAGAAGAAGTGCTGCTGAGACACTGAGACATTGTCAGGAATAATACACAAATACAGGTAGCAGTTGCACATGTATGTGTGTGACCTGACAGGTTCCTATTAAATGATCAAAGATGCATTCTTTTGAATGTGTCTTGATCGAAGTTGAAAGCACGAAAAGGCAAAATAGCAAAATGGCATATAAGCGAATTCTTTCCCTGGGAAAGAAATTGCTTGGCCATTTCTGTTACTTTGCCATTTTATCACTGTAGTGCAATCTCAGAGTTGGTATATTTAAGTAGGGTGGGGTGGGGGGTAAGCTCCCCACTTTATGTAATGTTTTATAATTTTTTTTTTTTTATGGAACAGAGATTTTTTTTCCCTTGGAAAAAAATCGCTGTTCTAAGCATTCGAGATTGTAAGCTTTCGCTTACATGGGTTTGATAAGTCATTGTTCGCTTTTTTAAGCATTCGATGATTTAACATTGACCCAACCTGACAATGTCATTGACTATAGATCCAGTTGTTTATGTGTCTTAGTTAATTGTGAAGGCATACAAGTCCAGATAGCAGAATTATACTTACAGAAATATAGTAGACAGTATCCCCTTAGTCATACATCTGAAAACACAGTAATGATGTCTCATCCCTCATACATATAATTCATATCAGCTCCACTACCTAAAGTGTTATAAGTGAGAGTGAATATAATGGGAAGTGGAACAACAGTAAATGTGTATAAAATATCTTGTATTAGAAATCAGGACCATGTATATGGCAGTCCTACACTAACATCAGTTACCACAAGAATATTGAAATAACACTTGTCTGTTTTTCAGTTCGTTGCTATAAATTGTATTGTCACAACAGTAAAAATAGGTTGAGTACCCTGTACTAGAACCTAGGGCCATCTGTACTCCAGCCCTACAATTACAGCTGCTGCCACAGGACTAGTTACATGACCAGTCCTTTATTTCCTAATCATTTTTAGATCTCCATGTTAACCGCCATGCAATGCCACTTAGCATGTCTGTGCAGTGCCTAACTGAATTAATTCATTGTACCCAGTTTCAATTATTGGCTGAGGCCTGTCTGTAGGTGTTAGGGAACATTGCTAGCCACTGGGAAATTCTGCTAAGTGAAGTTGCATCATGGCAAAACAAGAATTGCAACGATGTATTGTTTTTGACCTTTGCCATTTTACAGAAGCCCTGTTTTCAGGTGTTAATGTTCCAGCAGCAGAGGCACCAGTGTGATATACCAGAGGTCTTGGGTTCAAGTCCCACATAAAGCTAATATTCACTAGACCAGCTTGTCTCATCCCCCACAAGGGGAGATAGCATTCTAGGTTTGGTTCTCACCAACATGGGTGACAGCTGCACCACCCCATAGTAAGTTCTTCCCTGGTGAGATCAGACCATTGGTCTGTCTCATTCAAAGTGTCTATCCCATCCAACCCCCACCCAGCTGTAAACAGGTGAAAAAAACTTCTCACAAATTGACTACAACCTTCTAAAGGTGGGTATCAGTAGCTTCACACCACTGCCCCCATAAGAGGATGCAGACAAATATTCTGAACAGTATGCCAGTGCAGTATACAAGCACCTGTGCAACTGCGTGGACTTAGCCATATCCAACAGAACTAAAACCTGCTCCTCAAGGAAAGACAAACCTATGTGGTTGACATCCTCTATCAACAAGCTTTACAACATAAGGAAAAAACTGTTGTCCAAGAGTAAAAAGGCACAAATTCCCAATTGAAAAAACTCCCACCTTAGACTCAACAAGCAAATTAGATAATTAGAGAAAACCCCCAAAGACAGTTATGAATTGAAACTAGCCTCCAAAACAAAGGCTAACTACAAATCCTTTTTCCGTTATATCAGAAACCTCCATAGCAAAGTCCAGGTTTGTTCCAAATTAATTCTTAACGGTACTACTTACACTGATCTTTTTGACTTAGCCAACCTGCTAGCAGACAGGTGCAGTGCAAACATTACCCCCTGCCCCCCAAAGGCCTACTCAACATATCCAATACTTGCCCTGCTCCTCACATCTCCATAGATCAAGTGTTAAAGGCCCTACCCAAGTCAAATTACACAGCTTCCATGAGACTTGATAGCATCCCAGGCTGTATTCTTCAAAATCTCCAGCAAGAACTAGCCTCACCATTGAGCACCCTATTCATCCATAGCCTAAGTACAGGCTTCATTCCAGCAGAGTGGAGAACTGCCATTATCATCCCTTTGCACAAAGGTGGTGCCACTACTGACCCTGGAAACTATCGCCCCATTAGCTTGGCAAGTCTGATCTGCAAGGCAATGGAGTGCATTATTATGGACCTCATAATCAAGGACATAGGCAATCTCCAAGCACTTGACCCACCCACTTCAGATTCGTCAAGGGCAGATCTTGCCTGTTGAACCTGGCTGACTTTTTTGAGACTGTCACCAAGGCACTGGATGAGGGAAAGTCAGTACATACAGCTTACCTTGACTTGGCCAAAGCCTTTGACACAATCCCCCATTCGGGAATTATTGAAAAGCTAACAGAACTTGGTGAAAATCCTGATCTCATCAGGTGGGTGGCCAACTGGCTCAGTGATAGGACCAACAAGGTCAAAATAGGTAACACTACCTCTGACAGCAGGCCTGTCACTAGTGGTGTCCCCCAGGGTTCTATACTGGGACCACTATTGTTTGGCATCTACTTCTCAGAGGTCCAGGCAAAGACCAAAGCCTGTGGCTGACCAAGTTTGTGGATGACTGTAAGTTGGGTGCTGTCATTGACTTCCTAAATGATGCTAACATACTTCAAGAGGGTCTCACAGCAACAAATGACTGGTGCCAAAGTCATGGCCTTAAGTTAAATGAAAAAAATGTATTATCATGCCATTCAGCAAAAACTCGACTCCTACTGATTACCACATTAGCGGCAACCCCCTAAGCACACAACCCGTGGTGAGAGGCATGGATACATAAGTTGACAATAATCTCACATTTGGCCATCATGTAGCGGCAGTGGTCAGAAAAGCCTTTTACTTGGTTTATCTCATAAGTATTTATTTTTATTTTTTATTTTATTTTACATTTGTTTACCGGGCTAGTCCAACTGGATACATTTCCATTTTCAGCAGAGGCCCAAGGAGAAAAGCTCCACATTGAAGTTAATACAAACAAGTCATTTACATAAAGAAAGTAAGTAGTTAGTAAAATACCAACAGAAATAAGGTTTAATCTAGATTCAAGTAGTTGAAAAATATATATTAGTAAGGACATTTACTCTAATTTTCTTTACAGTACAAGATAGAGGAGTTATACTTTAGTAAAACATTCATGAAGAGTCTAATTAATTAAGTAAGTATAAACCATAGAGAGTTCTATATAAAGTAAAGGGATTGCATCCAGAAAAAAGAGGTTCTTACCTCTATGTACTCCTCCCTCATTAGGCCAATAATTGAGTAAAATGCCCCGTTTGGTGTGCACCTCTCCAAACACTTGCACCAACTGGAAAGGCCAAAGAAATACCTCACA